>NW_021634640.1:0-57777 GCF_004799145.2 Neltuma alba
TCCCCCCGATTTCAATCATCAGTTGATCACCAAGACATAATTTGGCTGTTTTCCCAACCCAAACTTGTACTTGGCTTCTTGAGCTAGCATGCTGGGGCTGATTAGTAAATGATGTAATCTTGTTGACACATCCGTAATATGCATAAAGCATTCTTTGGGACTATTGGGGTAATTCCCCCCGATTTCAATCATCAGTTGATCAACAAGACATAATTTGGCTGTTTTTCACCAACCCAACTTTGTACTTGGCTTCTTTGAGCTAGGCATGCTGGGGCTGAATTAGTAATGATGTAATCCTTGTTGACACATCCGTAATATGCATAAGCATGCTTTGGGTCTATTGGAGGTAATTGTTACGATCCAATCCGTGACAAATTATCATGAAGGAGAGCTTTCATATAATTGAATGAACACACTAGGCATTTTCCCAGATGAAGTCGTTTGTTCTCTGAATTCCGAGCCATCATGGAGTTGAATTTTACCATGGAAATGTGTCATGCCCTTTAGGACCTTACACCATGAAAAAAATTCAAAGACAAGGCTGTGATCTTATTATACCAGCTATTCAAACAGCACATAACTAGATGGATTGGATGCTGAAAGATTAACGTATCCAGACAGTCTAACAAACTATAAAAAATTTAAAAAAAACTATCCCATCATAGCAGAAAGACAAGATAGTAAAAATCAACAAGATAATGTCTTCTTGAACAAATAAATAAAGGATTAATATTAAAAATGAACTAATAACGACATTTGCAAAGCACATGTTCTTCAATGTGTGTTGTTTCCAGCATAAGCAAAATTAAGTCAGTAGACTCATGAACACATCTCTATCAAATATCTCAAGTATAAGTTTCAAAATTAAAAGGTATAGCCATTTGTATTTGCAAGAGAATATCCAATGCTCCAAACGCAAATGTCACGAAAACAAGACTATAAGAGATGGTAAATGCATGTGCAACCAACATATCTAAAACTACACGAGATTTCTATTATAGAAAGCAACCAAAATGGGGTTAAGAACATTGATCAATCTATAACACTCAAACTACATGAGATTTAATTAAATTTCTATCTATCTTTATATCCATATCCTTAACTAATAGTGAACTAAAAATATTAAGGTTGAATTTGACCCTCCAAGAAGTACAATTCCATTATTAGAGAAAGGATTTAATATAGGTAGTACTATTTATTCAAAATATAATTTAATTATTAAACATATTTTACCTACAGATCTCCAGTTCTCCTTTTGATCATCAACTCCAGCAAACTGAAAAGTTGGAAGTAGATGGACATGGGTGATGCCGGCACTTGATAATTTCTTTAGATGAAGTACACCAGCTGAATCCTTCAAACATATATTTATAGTTATTCCATTTGTCAACAGCATTTAACAGTACAGTAATCTTTTCAATCTTGAATTAGGGATTGCAAATTTCTAATTGAATATATTATTAGGTTCTAACCTAGCAAGCACCACATGCCAGAGCATATTTTTGAGACCACAAATTGCACGTAAAATTTTTTTCAACCAATGCTCAGTTTCCTATCATTAGTACTGTTAAATAGGAAGATAATAGGCCACAAAAATGTAACAAAGAGATTGCAAAACAACAAAGTTAACAATCCTATTCTAAAACAACTTTAAAATTAGAAAGAATTAGAAGATGAAAGCTACCAGCAATGTGAAGGCCAAATAACCACCACGAAGGTCAGGTTGCACAGAGGAGTCGTTGGCACTATATGGCAACAAGCAAAAAGTTACCAAACTTTAGCCACAAATTACATAAAACTCAGACGACTGACAATAAATGTTCTGAAAGTTGAGTGCAATAATTAGTTATTCTTAAGGTGAGATAGATTATATCATCAGTTACTTTAGCCACCAATAGAAGTCCAAACTTTAGCCTATAGATATCACTGAAATACTAAAAGCAAAGGCTCAAGATAACTGAAAATTAATACTCAATTGAGAAATGACAAATATTGATAAATAAACAGAAAAGCAAAGAAAAAGAGAGCAGTATGCGTATTCAGAAGCCAAGACATTGTGTAGTCAGAGAGCAATATGACAACACGGCTACCCTCTGTCTTCTTCATTTTTAATTCTCTCTCATTGAGTCCTTATGTTACCTTTCTCTTCTTTCTACAAAGTCAAACCATAAATCTATCAACATCCATCTTCGTGTGCAATGCCCAAAGATAGAAGTTTATTAGAATTCATGTTCAAAAGAAGAATTATAATTACAATCCCGAATAAATTTGGCACATCTTATGAGAAAAGGACAAGAGAAGATAAAACACTCCAACTTTAATCGTACATGCACACATGTTTTTCGATCTTTTTCCAAATAAAATCTTCAAAAGCCCACATCAAATCTTTATTGTCTCTGATTGTCATGAAAGATGGCCTATGAGTAAAATCAAATAGTGCATATGACACTTCTCACCTGAAATCTCTTACATGCATTTCATAAATGCTTATATCTGAGAAAGAATGCAGAACAGGTTTCTTGTTTGCCAGATCATTCCATCCATCAGGTTTTAACTCATCAGAATCAAGATTAATTAAAAATGTCCTCCTGCCATCTGATGAAAGTCTGCTAAATAGAAATCAACAAAGCAAGTGGGAAATGTAATTTTTTATATAATTGCAAACAACAGAAATAAGCACCAGTGAATGGTAATAGTCAATAATCCTTAAATCTGGATTGAGTTTACAAAAAAAATGAGAGGTTACCAACAGACTTGATTGACATACCCTCTAGCATATGGATCGTTGGCATAGCATTTTTCAACTCGCAAGGTACTAGGGTGGTAAACATTTACTTCGTAGACATAGTAACAGCCTTCCCAACTCTTGGGTCCTTTAGTTTTCCAAACACCATTATCCTCCTCCAACTGTACAATTTCAATAGGGTCCTCTCCCGTTGGGCCCCTGTAGATGTAAGCATGTATCGCCTGTTTTAACATGAAAAAATATTGAGGGGAGTTGCAGCTAAGGTTGTAAAAGCATTATTTTTTTTGCCCCCCCCCCCCCCCCCCGGGGGGGATTGAAACATAACATACCTGAGCGGTAGGAGCCCATAGGTAAAGTGAAACAGCATCTCTTGAGAAAAATGCACCAAGGGGGCCATTATATGAAAAAACTTCATCTATAACACCAGGTAACTGCAAACCAGTACAATTCCTGCACTTCTGATCAGCTGCGAGAAAAGGAAATAGACGCGAGTAGCATGCCAATATAATCAATAAACAATAAAAAGGAACAGAATGCAAAAAGATTCTACAAATTATAAGTCACTGCAACATTTGTGATAAATGAACTATAATATAAAAACTCTGTCAAACAAAGATAAAATTATCAATTTCACCCTGCAATTCACCATCATTATAGAAACCAAATTGTGAGTAAAATATTATGTTGAAATATAGTACTATAATTATTGAAATGATTCCTCATTGCTTATAGGATAATGAAGGCTTCATGTGAAACTATTGTCTGAGAGAAATCTGCTTCTGGAAGCTACGAAAACATAAAGGACTTACAGTCATAGATAACAACTGCTAACTGACATTTGAGAAGATGCTTAACGTCCAAAGAAGTTGGCAATTTAAAAGCTTTATAATGTTGAATATGCGGAAATTTTTCCACCACCTGACAATACACACGTCTTTGAGGTAATTCCGTAATCAAACCATCATTATAATCCCTTTTCCATTGTAGATGAGAGCCACAAAATTCTCACACACAATGAAATCACAAAGGCACCCCTTTACAGGGCCTGATCTTTCAATAAATTTTAAAGGCTTTATGGGTAAAAGCAATTTACATATGTAGGAAGGCCGGCTCTATCTTCTTCAAGCTTAATTTTCACATCTTCACCTGTTTAACACTGGAAAGGGTCAATGTCCACGAGGAATCACTTGTACATAGGAAAACATGAGTATTCTTCAACACGCTGCACTACTGTAGTAGGTTAAACGTTTTGTTAGAGTTTGGACCTTGAATTTCATTATTTGCCAAGGACAAAGAGGCATCTCTACTAGCAAGTAGATAGCAAAACCCATCCCCAATATCCTCATTCCACGCAATCAAAGATCTACTGACCCAATGTGCTCTGGAGTACAACAAATTATCCTCCATCTGAGCCACCAATTCAAGATAATTGTTAGTTGTCTCAAGAAACAGGCTCAACAAAGAAGATTAAGCGAACACACAGACATATGCAAGCGAAACTGCATTACATGCAGATTATAAAACCATATGAGCAATTCCTTTACATCCAAAAAAGTAGCAAATTAAGAGTAACACACTGCAATAATGTTCAGAGAATGGGAAATAACAAGTATAAGGACATACAAACAGGAACATTGCGCAATGGTTTAAGAAGAAACTGAAGCAAAATCTTGTACCATCATCATATGAATTAATCTGCTCAAAACCATAATAGTTGTTCAAGCATATGATATTTCATTTGTGTTTCTCAAGATTCCCAATGCATAGTCGCAAAGAGAATGCACTTATCAGTCTCGGTCCAGCTTCATAATGTTGAGCTGTCCTTGACTGCTCGTTCTATATTGGACAAGATATTCCAGATTCTGAAGAAATCCTTTTTTTCAGGGAAAAAAATTGCCACAGGCATTCTCAGCATTTCATTTAATTTTATATATATCACTTCAGAAGCACATGCATAGTTATGGATTGCTAATTTATCATATAGAGAAGGCATAAAACCAAAACGGATTGTAATGTATCATTAACATTTCAATTTAAAGTAATATCTATTCAGCAGCTATAAAGACCGCTTCTTTAGCATCCAATAGACCAGCGGTTGTACGGATGATCTTTATGAAGGAACTAGAGCACTTTCGGAATACTAAAAATAGCAAGAAACAGCAACAGTAAAATCGCAAACGGAGAGAAACCTGAGAAGTTGAACTAGAAGGAGAAGAAGGAGAAAGAGAGCAACAAATGGATTGGGAAAGATGGGGAGAAAGGCGACGACGTCGAAAGCGCAGTGAAGGATGCACAATTGAGGTGATCGAGAGATGAGCGATGGAAGATGTGGGAAGCAGAGTCGTGGGAGATAGAGGAAGCGGAAGGGAACAAGATACTAAACGAAGCATTTTCCAGTGTATAGCTCGGACTGTGTGCTGGGATAAGAGGCAGCTTGTTCTTCTCTACGCATTCAGCGTCTTGCTTACACTAGGAATCAGAAACAGTGATGTGTTTACGAAATCTCTTGAAAGTGTGAGATTTACTCATTTACATTTGCTTTTATTCATAAAAAATCTGCATCATACGTTCATTGGTCGAATTTGGAGTCTCACAGAGACACAAAGAGAGAAGATATGAACACGTTATAAAAAATTTATATTCATAATAAATACAAGGGAGAGACATTTTTGGAAAAAAAATATTAGTAACGATTCAAAAAAAGTTATTTTATAGAGTTTTTCTTTCAGGGGATTTCCAACAAATGATATAAAAGAAGGACAGGAGAATCACGATGGAGACAGCAAGAGCGCGCCATTACCTTCATCTTACGAGCTCCCCCCGGCGCCCGCAATCACTTGAGCATCATCAATTTCGATCAACCCACATTGTTTGGTGCAAATAAGCGCAGCTCAGCTCCGCTGATCCTGCAAGTTCAACAAGGATATCACTCAGACTATATCAAAAGAATTGACTAACAGTTCCTATGGCGTGAGTCTCTTACTAATAGGTTAGATTGTACCTCGAGGTAGTTGTAGAATTCCCCGTTACGAGGACTGAAAAAGAAAGATTTTGGAATCTGAATCCATTCCATCGAGCTTATAAGCCATGCAACAAGATCCAAACCAGTTACACTTGATAGCTTTTTATCAATAACTTGTGGATTTAACATGAAATTATATAAAGGAATTAAAGGAACTTATATGGAGAAAGAAAGGTAAATTCACTCACAAAAAAGCAGCGCTTAAAAAACTAATAAAAAGCCAAATTATGCTATTAAAGCTAGGTTTTGTTTAAGATAACAAGCAGCAGTGCCGCCCTCAGCAAAATAGTTCAGATGCAATTCAGTAACAAAACAAAATTATGCGATTATCAAGCTTATCAGCCTCATGACATTGATTTTAAGCAGCAATAGGAAAGAAAATTAATATATAAAGTCCATGAAGAAATTATACCTACTTCCCAATTCCAGCTCCACAAAGATTTAACTGTGAAGAAAAATGAGAAGGGGAAAAAAAAAAGTCGAAAGGAGAATATTTAGGGAAAACATGGCAAGGAAATCATTAAAAGAGAGAGCATGGAAGATTACTGAGATAAATTTCCCAGTGAATCTTGTCGAATAAAGACAACATAAAGAACAAGAACATCTAGATGCTCACTAAAATCCTGAATTTATGTCTTGATTGGGTTTATGAATGTCATGCATTGATATATGCTGTTAAACACCTATTTTAGTAGCTTGGAAAGTGTGGACAATCCTTGACTTAAGGGTGAGGGCTTCATTATAATTGCACGTAAGATAGTTGGCAAGTCTTCTGCTTGTCATCCTAAGAGGCTAAAATCATCCTTTGAACTATTCAACTTATTTGCAGTGTAAAATATGAAATCATCCATAAATAATTTGATTGCAACAATTAGCAAAGCAATACACATTTATTGCACTTTAGTGCCTTGTCTGTAGATAGGTCTCCTGAATAAAAATTTGCATTCATCTATACATACAAGCCTGTTTTAACCCTCGTCGCGAAATGTCAAAAGCTACATGCCATTGTGCTCTTCAAAATGTGACCCGTAAGATCAAATCTAAACCCATCAATCTGAAAAAGGGGGGGGGGGGAAAAACAGTAACATGACTCGTATGAAACTCTAGTAAAAATATAAGAATCTTTCCATGGCAGAAACTAAAGGAAAACACTAAAGGGCTGGTAAATATAACAGCATTGTATTAACAAAAACGTAAAAAGGTACATCTAGATAGACGAGAGGAAGCAGCTCCTCAATCATAAGTCTAGGAGGTAGCGTACGAATTTGTTTGTATCAACATGATATAAACAAACTAACTTGTAATTGACTGCCAAGTGTATAAGATCATCAATGGTCAAACGATCAAGATTGTTCCACTTTACTGTCTAAGATGGAACGTTAACGGGTTTGTTGAGCATAGTACTTGCATGAACAATACTAAAACAAACAAATGTTTCACAAAAAGAAACTAAGCTTAACATAACAGCTATGCTATAGAATATTTAATCAATTACAGGCGGACCAAGCAAAACTTGATAATTCATAACCTCGTCGAGAATGTTCACAGAGGGCCCCACTTCCTTGCAGATGATTGCACAACACGAAGGCCAATGTGGTTAAGTGCCTGTAAAGAATATAACTATCAAGACACCAAAAATGTCATTTTAAAAGACAATTGACACGTGCCAAACTGAAGTGTTGCTACTACAAAATGGAAAAGGGTATGATTATGATTCAGATCTATGACTGACATCAGATTAAGAAACATCAAAGTCATACCTGAACCATCTTGCGGAACTCAACTATACGGAATGGACCATTTGAATTACCACCAGATTGTACCTTTCCAAGATAGTGTGTACACAATGTTAAGAAATAAGATTAGCATAAATTAAAGTTGGAATTGTCATCCAATGTATCAATTAGAAGATTACCCCCAGTTGTATCCATCATATATAGTCTTGAATAGCTGTAATAAAAGTTCGTTGCTAATCTGAATCTGGTGGTATAACTTCTAGTATTGGAAAATCTGCCAAAACACTTATGCAGCGTTAAAGAAATTCAAACATTCAGTGTTCTGATTCTTACTCAAGCCATACAAAATTAAATGGATTGGAGGCTGAAAGAACAACTATCTATATAAACTAACTCAGAAATTTAAAATATGATAATCTTATCACAACAAAAATAAGATAAATCCAAACAAAGTTGCCTTATCGAATGAAATAAATACAGGACTGGTGTTCAATAAACCTACGAAATGGCTCACAATGTAATGATGTGCTCTGTTTTCAATGCTCCCTCTCTACTTATATTGCTATTATCGTGGCACTGTTGATATTCTTCCCTAAGAACAAGTATTGCTTGGGCAATCGTGCCATGTCCCAAAATTGTTTCTGCAATGTTCTTAGCCTTATTTACAAGACATTTTTTTTTTAACAACGATTACTTTTCCTTGCCAAAAAGACCAAAAGGATTTGTCTCAGACAGACTTATCCTTGTTGATCAGCATTAAGCCACTAATCCCATCTCCTAGGTCTTAGTTTCTAATTTTCTGGTTACCCTTATATTTTATAGAAACTTCCTTCATGTGGCCAACTACTCGGCTTGTTTGAACTAGGCAGGGTGGGGATGAATTATTACTAATGCAAACACATCCGAAATCTGCATAAAGCATGCTCTGGGACCATTGAATGTAATTGTTACCATCCAATGTGTGCCAAATTATCATGAATGGAGAGTTTTCATAAATTGAATGAACACACAAGTTACTTATCCTGATGAAGTCACTTGTTTTCTGAATTCTGAGCCATCTGGGAGCCAAATTTTACCATGACAATGTGTTATGCCCTTTAGGACCTTACACCAAGGAAAAAATTCAGAGACAAGGCTCTGATCTTATCATACCAAATATTAACCACGTATAAATAGATGGATCGGAGGCAGACAGATTAACCTATCCAAACAGTCTAAGAAACTAACAAAAATTTAAATTAAAACTATCCATATACCATCGTAGCAGAAAGACAAGACAGTAAAAATCAAACAAGATAATGTCTTCTTGGACAAATAATTTCATTTAGGCTCTCAATGTAAAGCAGATCAAAAGATCTGCCTGTGATCAGTTTTAAACAAGAAATCCTAACAATATCTAGAATCATTCTCAACTGGGCAGCCATGCAGACGACCCCACAAATGTTGAATTAGGGACTGTAAATTTCTAAGTGAATATATTATTAGGTTCTAACCTCGCAAGCAACACATACCAAAGCATATTTTTGAGACTGCAACTTGCTTGTAAATTCTCTTTCAACCAATCTCCAGTTTCCCATCACTAGTACTGTTAAATCAAATAGGGAGATAATAGGCCACGAAAAAGTACAAAAGATAGCAAAACAGCGAAGTTATTAAAAAAAAAAATTACATTCTAAAATAACTTTAAAACTAGAAAGATTTAGAAGATGAAAGCTACCTGCAATTTGAATGCCAAATAACCACCGCGAAGTTCAGGTTGCACAGAGAAGTCACCGGCACTATATGGCAACAAGCAAAAGGTACCCGAACTTTACAAGGAGAAAGGAGAATTGCATGAAACTCAGAAGGCTGACAATAAATGTTCGAAAAGTTGAGGGCATAATAACTAATTATTCTTAAAGTGAGATAGGTGATATCATCAGTTACTTTAGCCACGAATATAGGTCCAAACTCTAGCCTATATTTATCAGTAAAATAATAACGGCGAAGGCTCAAGATAACATAAAATTAAAACTCAATGGAGAAATGACGAATATTGATAAATAAATAGAAAACCGAAGGAAAAGAGAGCAGTAAGCATAATTCAGAAGCCTAAATATTTTGCAAATGACTGTACACAACACGAAGGCCAATATGGTTAATTGCCTGCGAAGTATAACCATCAAGAGATATAAATAATCATTTTAAAGACGGCTGACGCTTGCCAAACTGAAGTGTCAGTAGTCAGTACCACAAAAAGGAAAATGCGATGATTAAAACTTAGATCCACGACTGACATCAGATAAAGAAACATCAAAGCCATACCTGAAAGGCTGAAACATCATACAGAACTCAACTATACGGTCTGGGCTCTGAATTTGACGAGAAATAAAATCATACGAACTCTACTTACCAAAGGTGAAAACGAAACTAGAAAATCGCAACTCGCAATCGCACGGAGAAGGGAATCAGAAAGAGGAGGCTTGGAAAATAAATTAAATTGAAAGTACCGCGGGAGTGTATATATAAGCAAGTGGCTCTGGCGGGAGCGGGGACGTGAGTTTTCCCGCTCCAGAATCCGACCGTTGGTGATTGATAATCCTCCCGTTATTGATTGACGGAGGCCAGTTAATGAATTAACTAATTTGGAAATTAACATAAATGTAATTAGGGATACTGTTCGCTGGTTATATATTTTATTTTATTGAAATTAATTAACACTGAATATAAAAATATATTAAATAATATATCACTTACTACTATTATAAATCACAGACATTAATAATGAATTGCTTAGTAATTAATAATGTAATAAGCATTATTGGAATCAATTCTTAAACCACCTTTCCTACGTTTTTTTTTTATATATAAAAGTAGATAGATAGAAAGATTAATTACTTTTGACAAAAAAAATTAAAGGACCTGACTCTTTAGTATATTATTTAATATTTAGTATGAAGCACCATAAAAATTACTATAATTCATTATAATTAGATTAAAAGACAATAAAAAGAGTCAAGATTGATTAATATGCACCAGCTGTTGATTGCAAATTATATATCCGTTACTGATTAAGTATTTTGTTTGGTGGAAATTAACATTAATGTAGTAGAGATTCTGATTGGCAAATTGTGTGTCTGTTTGATTGGAATTAATGTTAATGTAATACTCCCTCCGTTCCTTATTATAAGAGACATTTGATGCTTATGACATATTCTCATATATTATAAGAGACACTTAAAAGTTGTCTCTATTTTTTTGTATTGATTTTCTATTTTACCCCTATTTATTTTGTCTCCAATTCATACTCTTTCTCCTTCCCACTTCTCTTTCTTTTAATAATTTAATTGTTCTTTCTCATACTCTCTTTCCTTATTAATAGGGGCATTGTTGGAAAAAACATTATACTTTTTACACATTAATTGTTCTCAACTAATTTTAACTATTTTTTTTATCAATGTAATTTGGTTATTTGTCTCTTATAATAAGAAACGGAGGGAGTAGTGAATAGTGATAGTGATTAGTTGATATATATGATGGGAGTGCTCATCACTTTGATAAGCACTTTAAACTCATTAGATCCTAATCGTCTATATATTTCAATTGAATAGTCTAGATTTGATTTTTTTTCATTTTTATTTATTTAAAATAATTATTTTAATATGTATAAAATCTAAAATAGAGATAATCTCTTAACTATTATTTTTTCAAAAAAATAATTTTTTATTTAAAAATAATTAATTAAATATTTTAAATTTGAATTATTCAAATAAGATATAGATATTTAGATCTGATGAGTTTAAGGTGCTCATCAAGATGTAAGCACTGAAACTAGTTCTATATTTGTGTACTATATTCGTTTTGATTAGAACTAGCATTAATGTAATGATGTATTACTCCTCCGGTCCTTAATATAGGACTTGATTGTCAAGTTAATTTTAGTCGTAAATATAAGACCTATTTTTCATATTTATCAATTTTTTTCAAATTACCCATATGAATACTCCCTCAACCATAATTAAATATAAGAGGGAGAGAGGATATTAAGAAAGATTATTATAATGTTTTAGAAAAAAAAACATGTCATATTTCTTATAATTAACTAACTTTCCTAACTTTCTTAATCTAATCAAATTAGTTAAATAGGTCGTATATTAAGGACCGGAAGAGTACTTGTTAATTAACAAAGTATCGGAACCAATTATTAAAAGCAGCTCTTCCAACATAATTTCTTTCCAAAAAAAATAAATTAAATGTCCAATATACTATTTCTCTAGTCATATTTATAAGTTACCCTGACATTAAGAAAAATTTTAAATTTCATTAACTCTAACTAAAATTTAATAATTTTTCAACTTCATTATTATTTAATATATATTTTTTTAAAAATTGCAGTCTAAAACAATAATAAATAAAAGATAAAATTATATATTTATATTAAAAAAATTAACAATGTGGCTCATAAATAAATAGGGCAAAACAAATAGATAATTTTTTGCCAACCTGCCAACACAAAAAAAAAAAGGGAAAAATAATCCCTATGTGACATATACGTATGGAAATAACACTCTAAACAGTTAGGAGCAGAATAGACTCACTAGAATCTAAAGCATGAAGTGGGGAAGCAGTTTACTAAAAAACTCCAATGGCCCACACTCTTTGGCTACATCTGTTGGGACATTTGGACCACAAGATGTAATCAGCTCTTTGGGATGACGGATTTAGTGAGGATCAGAATGTAGCTTGTATGGATAATGATATATTAAAGATTGCATCATTTTTCAACAATATGAGCATGAAATCCGTGAATCCCTCACAACCATTATGAGATTATATCACTTTGGAGGTAGATGGATAAGTTATGCACGATGGAAGAAGCGGATGCGGTGGAGCGATTCGAGATAAAAAAGAACAATGGATCACAGGGTTCAGCTGTAAACCCACTTCAATTCCTCCTGTCGTTGCTGAAATTTTTGCTATTCTTTATGGCCTTAACATATGTTGGGCTAAGGGACATAGATCGATTATGCTATATTGTCATTGTATTGAGGCGATCAATTTGGTTGTAAGAGGATGTGATGCTAATCATCCTTTCAGAGATATTACTGAGGAAACTAGGTTAGCCTTACATAGGAATTGGTAGGTTATTGTAAGAGACTCCTCTAAGAATAACTTGTTTTTTGTGGTTGATTAAAACTTTTGTATTCTGATCAACCTCTACTTTTTAGACAAGAGGGGTGGTTTTGATGAGGAAAGATAATTTTCTTGGTGAATTTATGATTCAGTCTTTATTTTCAAAAAAAATGACGCTCTAAACAATAATAGTAACAGTTGTTGCTTCAATCCCTTTTCGTTTTTGTTTGGCAGACAAACAGGGCCAAAGCCCAAACAAGAAAAACTAAAACAGAATGCCGCGAGAAGCTACAGATCCCTCGCCTCCATCTCATTTTATGCTGCTGCACTCCATTCTATCTGCCAGCAATACACTGTATTCATGAGCCATTTTCAATATACTTTATTAAAATAAAAAATATTAAATCTTATTAACTTTATTTTAAAATTTTAATTTTATTTATAGTTAATATATATTCATTCTAAGAAAATAATAAATATAGAACAAAAAATTAGATATAAAATCGTACATTCCTTAAATAATTTGATAAGATGACTTATGCTAAAAAAAGAAAAAAATAAAAACAAAGTAGTCCGTACATGGGTATTTAGTATAAGCAACTGCATAAATTACTTTAATTAGGTTAAAAAACAATAACGAGCCTTTTCATCAAATTTTTTTTAAAAAAAACATATATACTATATTATTTTTAAATATGAAGTTATAACAATTAAATAATAATAGACATCAATAAACTGTTAGTTGAGATAATAAGCGGTCTCACCTTCATAAAAAAAAAAAAAGAAATTTAAGATATCAAAACTTATGATTTGAAACTTAAAGGGTCAAAACCAAATAAAAACAAACTTAAAGGACCAAAGATTATATTAACCTTACAACAATACGAACTTCGTTACCTTACATCACCATCTATTTCTCAAAGCACAAATTGGGTCGCAATCTAAAAAAGCTTACTCAATTCCCATCCATATTTTAACAGGAACTTACCTCACATTACCCCATTCTCCCTTATGTATATATACACACACACACTTACATATTTGGCGTAAACATGCATAATGGTAATAATGGAGGGAGAAGCTAAACTACATTGTTAGTATCAGATTCGGTGTTTATTTTGAAGGCAGGAGGAATAAGAAGTAAGAGAACAAGAAGAAGAAGAAGAAGGGATGGGGTGGAATATCAATGGAGTGAAGCAGAGGAGGAGGATGCTGCCACTGAGGTAGGGGTCCTCCAGCCATAAGCAGAGTCTGAAGAAGAGGCCCAGCTGCTATCACTGCCTTGAGAAGCTTCCCTTTCTCTGGCAATGCCTTCTTCCTCTTCTTCTTCTTCTTCTCATCATCATCTTCACACTCATAAAAACCGGATGATATTATTGATGATGATAATGAAGCCTCTGTATCTGGTGATGATGATGATGATAAACACTTCAGCTTCTTTAAGCCTCCATCTTCATTATGGGTCTGCAGATGAAGAGTTTGTTGCTGGATCTGAAGATTTTCTGCTCTAGCTTCCGGCATTGTGCTAAGGATTCATCTCTCTCTTTAATGGCTTTGCTTAGAGCATCATTCACTTCCATCAACTCACATTCTCTTCTTGTAATCTCCTCTTTTGCAGACACAATCGCTTCCTCTAGCTCCAAGGTTGTCTGCAAAATAGCGTGCTTCAGCTCCTCTAATCCCTGCAAGATCAGCTCAACAAATTAACACATCACAATGCTGAGGACAAACCAAAAACTGAATTAACTAACTAACTAACTAACAACATGTATATACCTCTTGGTGGTGGTAGAATTCCCAGTTAAGAGGGCTGCATAAGCATTCATCTTCCATTTCTCTGCAGGGTGTATGCTAAGGGATGGAAATTGAAGTTTGTACTAGTGTCTTGTAAGGGCACGCTCCCCTTTTAACTTTGATTCATGGGGACAGGAAGTTGGAAAAAAAGGGTCACAAAATTCCAAAGCTCTTAATAAAGCACAAAGGACAAAGGATTCGTGTACCAAAAAGAGGAGGGGGGAATTCGGTGGGGAAAAATGGGAAATGTAAGATGATTTATCAAGTAGGCAAACTTGGACCTTATTGAATCATCATTATTATCTTCTTCTTCCTGGCTTTTTAGGTAGTGGGTGGCAGATAGCACGTGCGTGTGAAACTCAAAGTAACATTTTGGTCATCCCAATACAATAATAACAGTAACAAACCTGTTTTTACTAGGCACAGACTTTATACTTAGCTACATAAATCGCACAATACCATTATGCTTGATTCAAGAACATGCTTTTACTACTTTCAAAATAAACCTAGCTGGTATGAGGAAAGAGAATAGTATAAAAACTTACTTCCTCTTCCACTTTTGTTTTTATTTTCAATTCACTTTCCACTTTTATTTTCATCAAAAACTCTTCCATCATACCAAAGGAGGATAAATGAGTTCTTGGAAGCAAATGTTGAATGGGAAGAGTGAAAAATGGCCAAGGGGTTATAGCGATTGATGAGAAGAAGACGAAGGAAAGGTAGGTAGGAAGTGTGGCATGAGGATGATTAAGCTTCAAGATGTCGGGTCTATTTTATCAAGCTGTGTGTACGTGCTTGCGATTATCTTTTTGACCAATAAAGCTATGTGGAAACTCGTTCTATCTTGGTTTCCTTTCTTCCTTTGTTCTTTCTTTCTTTCTTTCATCGTCCATTTCCCAGTCTGAACTCAAAAGGTTATACATAAACGATTCACATTATTGTATTTTATAGCAGTAAAGTTATGTTAAAAGTATTGAAATGTGGCTTTTTCTTCGATGGCTTTGTGAATGATTCGAGTTTGGGTCAAGTAAGCAAACTACAGCCGATCCGGTGCTTATAAATATAGCCTGAAATTTTATTTTAAAAAAATTTGGCTGTCCAGCCTTTTTCTCTTTTTGGCCTGAAATTAGTTATCTAGCTTGGATATGTTAATTTTTTATCCCTATATTTTTTTTTTCCTGTGAGCGAGTGTGATGAGTATAAGCTCAAAAGGAGAACTCAATCCCAAAAGACTAATCTATTAGGAGGAAAACTCCTTAAACTTATAAACCCTATAATACTTGTGAGATTTTCCAATATGAGACTCATAACAGAGCACCCATCTCGAGAGCCGACGCCCCAACTGCTCCACTCTATAGCACTTCACTTAGTCTTCTTACTAGTCGGAACTTTTCGCAGGTAATCCTTTTCGGTTGGTCGACTCTCAATGAAAGTACCAATATGATAAGCATAAGTCTAAGAGAAGAGCTCAATCCCAAAAGACTAACTTATTAAAAGGCAGAACCCCTTGAACTTATAAACCCCACAACACTTGTGAGATTCCACAATATAAGACTCATAACAGCGAGTGGTATTAGAGACTGGACATATTAATTAATAAGTCACAATTGTATGCAAAAATGAATTGCGAATGAAATGAAAACCCAGAAACATTGTGAAAAGAAACTATACATGACTACGTATACGAGTTAAGCGGGGTTTGGTTGGAAGATGGAAAAAATGACTAAAAATTAAAGGGGGTGAAAATGACTAAAACTTGTGAATTTTTATTTTATTTTTGAGCTCAGGGTATCCAGTTCTGGTCATAATCATAAATCAGATCTTTGAAAAGAAAGGGGAAAAGCAGAGAAAAATAGAAATTAATTCTAAAAGACAGGAGAATATTTGAATGCTAATGGTTATTTTCCAATATAAGGACCCCACAGCGTCTCAGGTGGGATGATGGTGCTTGAAGGCTGAAGCAGCTGTCCTGCACATCAACAACTAATTTGATCAAACCGAGTGGGATTTTTTTTAGGAAAAAAAACTAAAATACTCTTAAAAATGTTAAAAGAAAAATTAAGGTAGGTAAATTTTAAAATCTTAAATAAGACCCTTTGTACTATTTTATAATTTTAAAATATTATAAAATGACAACACTATCTTTATTTTTAGTAGCTGCTTTTATATAACTATTAACTACTCTAGTTTAACTATTAACTATTTTTATTTTTAAAGTTATGATAACTACTTTTATATAGCTATTGACTACATAATAGTAGTAAATAACTAACAAAAAGTAGTTACCAACAATAGTTAATGTATTTTTTGAATTTTTGAAACAAAAATAGTCATAACAAAACCAGTAGTCAATAGCTAAATAAGAGTAGTCACCAAAAATTTAAAGATAAAGTAGTCAATCGCAATACTAAGTAGTCAATAGCTAAATAAAAATAGTCATTAGAGTTCTAAAAATAAATATAGTCAATAACTATAAAAAAATAGTCAAAATATAAGAAAGAGTAATCACCAGAGTTCTGGTGACTGGTCATTGTTTTAAAAGTCACCCACAGTGATTTATCTTTTAACAATTTTTAAGATATTTTATTGTCTTTTTATCCCTTTTTTTGGCAATAAATTTCAGCACTAAGTATTTAACATCGTTATATTTATTTCTAAAATTAAATTCGAGACTTCTAATTAAATTACCATGATCTCTTACCAATTAAACTAAATGGTTTCATGGCTATATGACATTACATGTGACGGTGTGTTTAGATTTTAATTTAGCAAAAGTCAGTTCGTTAAATATGAGAATGTGTTGAAAATAATCGATTTTTATCTTGCTTTAATAAGTTAAAAATATACTATTTAGCTCAGGGTTTTCTCCTGTTTACTCCCCAAACTAAAATCATTATTTTTAATATGAATTTTAAACAAACTAGCATTGAGCACAGATTTAGATCCTATAAGGTATCTAAAATCTAAATTTGACTTATGAGGCTTGTGTCTTGGATATTCATGTAATTATATATATACACACACACTCCCTCTCCTCTAAGTATGGCTAAAACCTATTTAATTAATTTGATAATATTAAAAAAATTAGATAATTTAGTACAAGAAATATGACATTTTTTTTTAAACATTATAATTATCCTCCTTAATATTTCTCCCTTTCTTTTACTTGATTATGGTTGAAAAAGTATCAATATGAATAATTTTAAAAAAATTAATAAATATAATAAAAAGATTTTATATTTAGAATTAAAATCAACTTAATTATTAAATCTTACAACAATCAAGGGACCACTATACTTGTATGTGTGTTGGACGTTGGTGGTTGATTGGGAAGTTGCCCCCTTTTATACCCACATTAATATCAACATAAAAAAAAAAAATCTGTAATTCAATTTTTTTTTTAAAGGGAAAAAAACTTGGGATCAATATATTTTGATAATTTTGTGTCTAATTTAATTTTTAACTTCCTGAGTCATTGCCACTAATATTTATTTTTGAAAAAGACCACCAAGCATTTTTTTTCCACAGATCATTCTTTCTACTTTATTTTTTTAAAAAGCAAAAGAATAAGTGAGTTAATGTTACTGTAAATATCACTTCAGTGGCAAACTTTTCTCTGTGAAGTAGACAGAAGTGATGTTAATGGGAGCATAGCATGCATGCACGAAAGCTTACAATCATTGGCTGCACATTATGTTTGGACCTCGAAATAGTGAAACACCATATAAAATAAAAAAAATACTCCTCCGGTCCTTAATATATGACCCAATTTTTGAGTTAGCTTTGGTCCTAAATATAAGACCCATTTTTCATATTTATCAATTTTCTTTAAATTACCCCTATGAATACTCTCTCAACTATAATCAAATAGAAGAGGGAGATAGGGTATTAAGAAAGATGATTATGGTGTTTTAGGAAAAATGTGTTACTTTTCTTATAATTAACTAATTTACCTAACTTCCTTAATATAATCAAATTGGTTAAATAGGTCTTACATTAAGAACAAGAGGAGTACTAATTAGTCATAACTATTTATTTATTTATTTCTGAATCCTTTGACAAAAGTTCTGGTGTTTTTGACCCGTTCTTTTGTAAATAATCAGTCGTGCACTGACGCGTTTTGTAGCTGTGGTCCAGAATTCGACATCGTTTAATGTCAAAAAAGCTCATGACATTACCTTCCATCTTCTTTTGTTTTATCATGTGATTACGTGTATCAATCCATGCAACACACTAGCTAATCATAATATGTTTATAATATTCTATTCAAAATATTGTTATTAATTATAAATTTTTTTCACTAAAAAGTGGTTTTACTATATATATAATTAAATATGATAGTTTAGAGAAGCCAGCATATATTTGTTACAAATAATTAAATTAACTAATTTTTTTAATCTTTCTAAATTAATTATCTAACTCACTATTATTGACAAACTTGATAAGTAATAATAATCAGGTACAGTTAGCGGGGGCAATGACGAAAAAAGAAGTTGGAGTTTTGTAAATGTCAAACAAAAAATGTCAAAAAAAATTTGTTGTTATTTGTAAATTCAAAATTGTCAATATAAAATAAAGTTGTATTATCAAATTTAATTTTGAATTTGTAATTTCAGCTTCTTTTTCTGTTATTTTCCCTTCAATTTTCTTTTTTTCTTTATTGGAGTTTGAATCCGGAGCCTTTGTTGGTCAAAAAATGAATTTTTTATGGACATGCCCACGCGTCTTTTTGGGATTCAGCTTCTCTCCTTTACCCTTTTCATCCGCCCTGTCCGCTGCCCCAATACGACGCTGTGAAAAAGAATTAAATGGGAGGGGAAGGAGGCGGGCGGATGAAAAAGAACTAGTTATACTAATAATAAATTAATAAAAACGATTCCTCCTCCCATACATTTTATGCAACCATAAAAATCTCTCTTTCATTGGAAAAATAAAATCGTAAGTGAGTAAAATAATTGTGATAAGTAACATTATTGTTTTTTCAGTAACACTCAATGTTCTAAAATAATTATTTATGCATTTAACACCTTAAAATATCTTTTTAGTAATAATCTGTATCCCAAAATAATTTTTTATGATATCTAATACTCTAAAAATATTTTTAGAAACACCCAGTATCCCAAATTTAGTGTCCTCAGTGTTACTGAGAAAATATTTTCAGGAGATTTTATTTAGTATCTTTAAGTCTTTTTTAATTAGTATTCAGTATCTTAAAATAAGTTTTGGTGAAATCAATATCTTGAAGTATTTTTTAAAAAGCATCCAATATACTTAAATAATTTTTAATGCAATTTTGCCTTTGAAGTATTCTTAATAGCAATGACCACACTAAATTTAGGATACATGTGCTTCTAGAAATATATTTTAGATTACTGGAAGTCATAAAAAATTATTTTACAATATATTTTGCTAGTTCTATTTATAAGGTAGAAAAAGAATATTTTTTTGTCCTATTTAAAAGTCATCTTATTAAATTTCTAGTATGAATATACTGTTTTTCATTTATTACAGTGTAGATAAATATTTTTTAAAAAGTGTATATATTAAATAGGAATAAAGTTAAAAAGTCATATATTTTAATAAAAAGTTAATGTGGTTTAAGGTTTTCTTTAATCCATATCAAATATGTTGGAAGTGCCCTATATATAGAACTAGAGGCATAGATTGTTGCTAGAAAATATTTTACGGTGTTGAATGCATAAATAATTATTTTAGGATATTAATTGTTATTAAAAAATATTTTAGGATGCTGAATGTTACTTATTACAATTATTTTACTCACTTAATTTTTTTTAATTTTCTGTGATTCTATTTTTTTAATGAAAGACAAATATGAGGAGGAATCATTTATATTAATTTATTATTAGTATAACTAGTCGTTTTTTCCATCTCACCGCCTCCTCCCTCATTTGACACCTTCTTGCATGGCGCGCGACGCGGTATAGTCGTGCACTGACGCGTTTTGCACCTGCGGTCCAAAATTCGACGTCGTTTAGTGTCAAAAAAGCGCATGACATTACGTTCCATCTTCTTTTGTTTTATTATGTGATTACCTCTGTCAATCCATGCAACGCACTAGCTAATCACAATACATTTATAATATTTTATTCAAAATATTCGTGTTAATTATGAAAGATTTTTACTAAAAGGTGATTCTAATATACATATGAATGAATAAGATAATTGAGAAAATTTAAAACACATTGTTGAACGGGAAGCCCTATCCGAGTGACACAAAACGATCAGCACTGAACGCACAAAACTGAATACTCCATTGAATTGAATTGATACAGATTACACACATTGGGCCTATTTGGACCCAACTTATATAGACAAATCACAAATGCTATACAAGGCGTCAACAAGACGCAACAAACTGAACGGGCCCTACTAATGGGCTGTACACCTTGGACCTATACACGAAACACATAACAAATACACACTTAAGTATTTCAACACTCCCCCTCAAGTTAGGGGCCTAAAGTTATCTGTGGCTCCTAACTTGCTTAGAAGATGCTTCTGCACACTTCCTCCAACAGCCTTGGTTAGCAAATCGGCCTGCTGACTGCTGCTTCTGACATGTTGCAGATCAATCAGCTTTGACTCCCATTTCTCTCTGACAAAATGGCAATCTATCTCTATGTGCTTTGTTCGCTCATGGAATACTGGGTTAGCTGCTATATGTATTGCAGCTTTGCTATCACAGTATACTCTCACTGGACCTGCATGATTTATCCCTAAATCCTTAAGCAAACCGAGTGCCCACACTATCTCTGATGTAGCCATACTCAGTGCCCTATATTCTGCCTCTGCAGAAGACTTAGAAACGGTATTCTGCTTCTTAGTCTTCCACATTACAAGTGAGCCTCCCAACTTTAATAAATAGCCCGAAACAAATCTCCTGGTTATTGGACATGCTGCCCAATCTGAATCACAGTAGCATTCCAGCTCTGGCTTTCCTTCTGAACTGATGAAGATTCCTAAACCAGGGGTCCCCTTAAGATAGCGTAGAACACTCCTTGCTGCTGCCATATGTGCCTTGGTTGGCATTTGCATGAATTGGCTTAGTGTCTGCACAGAATAAGATATGTCAGGTCTTGTCATGGTCAAATAAATCAACTTACCAACTAACCGCCTGTATTTTCCAGGTTCCTGTAATAGATCCTCTTTCTTATTCTTCTTCCCATCATAGGCAAACAGCTTCAAACTTTGTGCCATTGGAACTCCCAAAGGCTTGCAACCTGTCATACCAGTCTCAAACAACAAGTCTAAAACATATTTCCTCTGTGACAAAATGATTCCTTTCTCAGACTTAGCAACTTCTATTCCAAGGAAGTATTTCATTAAGCCAAGATCCTTAATTTTAAAATGACTGTGCAAAAAATCTTTAGTTTCAGCAATACCAAGTTCTGTGCTCCCAGTTATTAGCAAATCATCAACGTACACCAAAATAAGGACAATTCCATGATCGAAATGTTTGAGAAAAAGAGAATAATCAGATTTACTTTGTGTAAAACTTCCCTCTTGCAGTGCTTCAGACAACTTTTGATTCCATTGTCTTGAAGCCTGCTTTAAACCATAAAGAGATTTATTCAGTTTGCAAACCATTTGCTCCCCCTTTCTCTCAAAACCTTGAGGTATTCTCATATAAACCTCCTCATCTAGATCACCCTGTAGAAAAGCATTATGGACATCCATTTGATAAAGATTCCATTTATTGACAGCAGCTAGTTTCAAAACAACTCTAACAGTGAACATTTTTATAACAAGAGAAAAGGTCTCATGATAATCTATTCCTTCTCTTTGGTTGTATCCCTTTGCTACAAGTCTAGCCTTAAACTTTTCTATACTACCATCAGCATTATACTTGATTTTATACACCCACTTGCAACCAATAGGTCTTTTACCCTTAGGCAAAGGCACTATGGTCCAAGTTCTGTTATTTTCTAAAGCAGCCATTTCAGCCTCCATGGCCTTAACCCAGTTCGGATCCAATACAGCCTCTTCATAGGAACATGGTTCATTATTGGAGTCAAGAGATGTTAGAAAACACATGTGATCAGCAGACATATCAGCATAAGAAAGATAATTCTCAATTGGATATTTACAGTTATTCTTTACTGAATAATCCAAATCAAATTGCAACAGAGAGCAAACATAATTATTTGCCCAGATAGGAGGTCTTCTGGTACGTGTAGGCCTAAGGTGTTCATTCCAGTTATTACCCCCTCTGTCATTGTTGTCAGCCGCATTATTTGGTTCACTATTCACTCCATCTCTGGAGGGATTATTGTGATTATTACTATTGGTCAATTCAGATTCTCTACTCATTTGTACATGCTGATTTACGAGGCTGTTTGAAACAAACCAAAACATGGATTTTATATCACTGCTCACCCCCTCTTGATAATTATCTCTAACATCCTTAAAAGGAAACTTGTCCTCAATAAAGTTTACATGCCTACTCACAAAAAAATTATTTTCTTTCAGGTTAAGGAGTAGAAAACCCTTTTAATTATCAGGATAGCCTAGAAAAATGCTAGGAATAGACCTAGGTTGTAATTTGTCATTAATCTTTAAATCAGTAGCGTAAGCAAGGGATCCAAAAGTCCTTAGATTACTCAAATCTGGTTTACTCCCATAGATTCGTTCATAGGGGGTCTGATATTCAATTATCTTGGAAGGAACCCTATTTATGATATAAACAGCCATTTTAACACATTCTCCCCAGTACTTAATAGGAATTCCAGATTGTAAAATAAGGCTCCTAGTGACCTGCATAATAGTTCTATGTTTCCTCTCAACTACCCCATTTTGTTCTGGAGTGTAGGGACAGGTTGTTTGATGTACTATTCCCTTTTGCTGAAAATAAGTTCTTAATTGATTGTTGGTAAATTCAGTACCATTATCGCTTCGAATCTTTTTCACAGCAACAGAAAATTGTGTTGAAACATAGGCCACAAAATTTTTAATGTGAGATTCAGCCTCACTCTTGTGTCTCATTAAGAAAATCCAAGTTCCCCTTGAAAAATCATCTACTAAAGTTAGGAAAAACTGAAAACCTTGATGTGTGGGGTTCCTATATGGACCCCAAACATCAGCATGAATTAAATCAAAACACCTTTTAGATTTGATAACACTAGAATTAAAGGGAAATTTAGTCTGCTTAGACTGAATACAAATGTCACAAGAATGGGAAATTTTATTCAGTTCAGGATTATCAGTACATATATGATCCAAATGCTTAATCACAGATAAAGGTGCATGTCCTAGTCTTCTATGCCGAGACACTATTGTTGGTGACTTTTAGCACATATAATCCCTTATATTCTCTACCAGTCATCTTGATCCTCCCATCCTGAAGGCCCTGCAGTATACAGAGATCAGGAAAGAAGGCTACCATGCAATTGTTTTCCTTTGTGAATCTAGAGATGGATATGAGGTTGAACTCTAAACGAGGGGCATACAGAACATCATGAATGACAATATTATCAGCTACGGTAATAGAACCAGTGTGTGTGACAGTCAATCTATCTCCATTTGGTATTTTAATTGAATTAATTGGTCCATCATACGATTTATAATCATCAAACAGTTCCAGTTTACCGGCCATGTGAGTAGTGGCCCCAGAATCCAGTATCCAGTGTGTGTGAATTTGTGCATTAGAAGCAGGAGAGGTCAAACCTGTACCCGTTAAAGCATGTACAGTGGGCTCAGTGTCTTTCTTCAGCAATTCTAGGATCTTTTGATACTGTTCTTGTGTGAACGTTGGGGCGACGGTCGTTGCAGCATGTCCTTGAGGATCAGTCTCCTTTACAGAGTCAACTCCCCCTTGCTGGAAATCCCTCTGCAGTCTACCTCTGTTCCCTTTGAACCCTGCCGGATAACCAACAATTTGATAACAAGACTCTCTAAGGTGGCCTTTCTTGTGGCAATAGGTGCATTCCGGCACATTCTCCCCTCTCCCACGTCCTCGGCCGCGTCCCCTTCCTCTTGCAATCATTGCAAGTCCTTCGGTGGAAATGTTCTTATCACCGTAAGATATGGAACGCTGGGTTTCGTCCTGGATGATCATAGCGTAGGCCTCATTGACGGACGGGAGAGGTGTCATAAGCAATATCTGGCCTCTTGCTGGTGTAAAATTTTCGTTAAGTCCCATTAGGAACTGCAGAAGCTTCTACTCCTGAATAGCGTCTGAGTAGGCCTTAGCTGTGGCACAATTGCAGGACGGAATCGCGACGAGGGCCGCCTGTTCCTCCCACAATTCTTTCAGTTTTGAAAAATATATGGAGACCAAATTCGACCCTTGACGGAGGGAATTTATTTCACGGTGCAGCGCAAAGATTCTTGATCCACTCTTCTTGTCGAATCGCTCTTTCAGCTCGACCCAGACCCCATGTGCATCTTGAAAATAGATGATTCCGCTGGCTAATTCCTTAGAAATCGAGTTTATTAACCAGGAGAGAACCACGGCGTTGCATCTCTCCCACTGCGGCTGTAGGCTTGCTTCTTGATCGGCTCTCTTGCAAGAACCATCGACGAAGCCGAGTTTATGTTTGCCTAGAAGCGCAATCCTCATCGCTCGGGACCAGACAGTGTAGTTTTTTGTACCGGTGAGGATATGTGGAACAATCGCCGTTCCCTGAGTGTCCGATGGATGCAAGAATAGCGGGTGCGAGAAGGGGATACTCTCCACTGCAATCTTTTCTTCTCCCATGGAGATCGGTGCACAGGGTTTGTGTTTCGGTGGGTTCGTACGGCGATCCTAGGCGGCAAGGGCAGGCTCTGATGCCATGTTGAACGGGAAGCCCTATCCGAGTGACACAAAACGATCAGCACTGAACGCACAAAACTGAATACTCCATTGAATTGAATTGATACAGATTACACACATTGGGCCTATTTGGACCCAACTTATATAGACAAATCACAAATGCTATACAAGGCGTCAACAAGACGCAACAAACTGAACGGGCCCTACTAATGGGCTGTACACCTTGGACCTATACACGAAACACATAACAAATACACACTTAAGTATTTCAACACACATTTATTATAAATAACTGCGTTGACTAATTTTTTAATCTCTTTAAATTAATTATTTAACTCTAATATTAACAAACAACCTAATAAGTAATAACAATTAGGCACAGTTAGCAGGGAAAAATGTAGAAAATTACTACTTCCGATCCTTAATATAAGAACTGGTTTGACTTTTATTTTGGTCATAAAAATAAAATCCTAATCTATTTTATTTCTCATATTTATCCATTTTTTTCTAAAATAATTTTTATAATAATAGTAGTTCTAGCCAATATTTTTTATTAGTAAGAATATTTTAAGAAAGACAACATATATTATTACAAATAATTAAATTAACTATTTTTTTAATATACTCAAATTAATCAACTGATTTTTATATTAAAGACAGGAGCTAATACATTTATTTTTTTTTTCCTGGAGATTGAATCAGGAGTCTTTGTTGGTAAAAAAATAAGTTCTCTTATGGACATGCCCAGGCATCTTTTTAATTGGCCAGCCTATATTAGAGCCCAGTACGTCATGGTCTCAGCCCAACAAAAAATGTTATGGGCACGTTCTTTTTGGGTGTGGTTTTAAGACACCAACCAATCACACAATAGAGAAACGGGGCAAGGACAAATATTATAAAACTTAACGTTAATTATGTTCTACATGCTTATATAAAATTTTAACAACTAAATTTATTAATATTTTTAAAAAAATTATTTGCATCATTGAATGTTACTATAAAAAAATTTGAGGAATCTACCGGTAAAATGGAAGAAACTGAAGCCTTCTTAATTAAAATTAAGGGTGAAGTCTGTAAATGGGGCAAAAAAGTTTTAAGCCCTACGGTGTCTCAACCTAATCACCTACTTTGTAATTGTATAATAGTGACCCAGAACTAGTTAAAGTAACAAGAATGTGGGTTATGTTAATAAAAGTTTGGAACATTTAGAGCTTATAATTTATTTTTTTTTGCCAATAGAACTTATGAATAATTAATTTGCCCATTTGAAACCTGTATATATTTGATTCTCCCGAAAAACAAAATTCATGGGAAACTATTCCTCGTTCTTAATTCAGATTACACGCTTTTGGCGCAAAAAAAAGAAGTCAGATTACATGCATTAACTTGGGAAAAAAGATCTTATAGCCCACCTATATTCTAAAGTAGACACTCTTTTGAAAGGACTAAAGTTTCTCATTTTATGTCACAGCGGATCGACACAAGTGATTGAAAGATTGTGACTAAAGCTTACCCTTTTTCTCAGGTGCAATTTCAAATCCTCCTAAGACCACTAAGGTCCTACATTGGTGAGTAACCCTTTATAAGGATTAAGAACATTCGTTAATGGCCTAGCGTAACGTTAATGAGTTCTTTGAGTTGACCCTAACTAAAGGCATAGGGATCTGGAAACAGATCAGAATAATCATACTTTGTTGGATTATAGTTATCCATTCTTTATGGATTAGGCCTGCCCCAGGCCCGTTCATCATAGGGTTCAAATGCAAAATAATAGTCATTATGAGTAATTAACTGTGATATGCTCTTCAATTCAAAATTGCATGTAAGGGTTGTTAATGTACGTGGGTTTAAGGAAATCGAGATGGAAATCACACTTTCTCACTTCAACTAGTCATAAGCTCTTTTGGGTTCGTTTATAATAGCTTATAAATAGTTTTTCAATCATGATTTACTGAATATGAGAAAAGTTTTATTTCAACTTATATAAAATATATTTATAAGTACTTTTGAATGTGATTCCAAACAGACCTAAAGGAGTAATAGTCTTGAATTGGGGAGGTGGAGGATCTATTCTTCCAATTCAAGAAACTCTCCTTCTTATTGAGTACCCTGGTTATGCTTCATACAATTGAATTAAATGATGAAAAATACCCAATACTCCTCAATCAAAATTTTAAATTTAAGTCCCATGGATGGGGAAAAAATCGCAAAAAGAAAATTAAAGCCTATTTAAACCTAACAACTACTAATTAAATTTGAAGTAGTTAACATTAAATTAATTGATTATAGAGAAAGAAAGTGATTGATGTAGGCCATCCTCTCACAGCACAAGATAACTTATTAATGAATCATGTTTGTGGGCTCATCTCATATAACTACGCTTCCCATTTTTCTTCTTTCACAATCACTCTCATAAAGTCGCATATTCATATCACAATTTTCAAACCTTTAAATTCTTTCCTGCTTTTTCCAAAGACAAGATAAATACACGTAGATAAGCATTCCATGCACAGTCATCTCATTCACACATTTCTTATCCTCAGATACAATAATACACATATATCAAGCTCCTTTGTCTGATCAACCTTGAAACCGTGTTCATATTTAGTCATCCAATATACAGGCCTAGTTGCGTTCTGATTATTATAATACAACCAAGTTGATGTGTATGATCCTCCTAGACAGGGTCCTTTGACCGTGATTGTTAATATTTATAATAGAGAGAATCTCTTTTTACTTGAATTGAAAGTATCGGAATGTGCAAATGTTGATAGACTTGAGTCGAAATGTGAAAAGTTCTTTATCTCGAATACAGTTATAGGCTTGATTCATGTTTTTTAATCTAAAAGTTAGTTGTAGGATTCTTACATATAAAGCCTTAATCTATCTTGTCTCTCAAATTTATACTACATCAAGTCCTTAATATAAGACTCGGCTGACAAATTTGAAGTCTGAAGAGATTAAAAAGTTACTAAATTACGTAATTATAACATATGTTTCATGACTTGTCTAAAATGCTTATGTGTATCATTAGATTATATATCAATTTATAAGTGAAGCAAATATTTTGAAGAGAAATGATAAATATAAATACTTTAAAGTAATTTAGTAACTTCTTTAATTTTCTCAAATTAGTCAATTGGGTCATATATTAAGGATTGGAGATAGTAGCTTTTTTCCCTCTAAACTATGTAAAGAGTTCCCACCAATAAGTAGTTTCAATGCACATGATTAAAGAGAATAGTTTAGGAAAGTCAGTACATATTTGTTATAATTAACCAACTTAACTAATTTTTTTAATCTTTCTAAATTAGTTATGTGACTCTTATACTCATTCATTAGTTCTCTTTTCCTTTTGTTTCAGGCTTTACTCCTCTCATTTTAACAGAAAGATATTATTGATTCATGTGTCTTAATCTCTCCTTTTTCCACGCAAGGTCATCTTGGCTCATTTGTTGTTTCCTCCATTTTTAGCCTTCGCTCCTATTCTATTCCTGGCGGAAAGATAGACGCGTGAGATTACTCATTTTTTGCTCTACTTTTTCATGGATCCTACTCACTTCCCATATAATGTCAAATTATTATTTAATAATTTATATATATATATATATATATATATATATATAACCAAATAGCTTTCCGTTTTTCACAAGATCAAAATTGACTTTCGGCGCGCGCACAAATATAGACACAGGGTGTTTGGATAATCTCTGAAGTACTTTTCAGAAGTACTTTTTTGCAAATCGAAACAAACTCCTTTACATATTTACTTTGTATACCATAAAAACATTTTTAAAATCATAGTTTTGTTTCTACCCAAACATCCCCGTAATTCCATAAATTACTAGCATGTCATGCTAGTCGGAGATGATAAATCCAACGGCCTTTCTTTTTTTTGGGTTAAAATTAAGACATAAGCCTGGCTTTATAATCCAATGACAAAGAACATTTCTCTTAAATATTTTTTAAATGAGCAATGGTGAGCTCAAGCTATTATAAAATACCACACCTGGTTCTTAATATAGATAAAAATAAATTTTATATTAAGAATCAGATATAATTTAATAATTGTGTGAATACTAGTACATCCTAACATTTTATGCACCAAAGCATGCATTCGAAATACCTCACAATTCAAATTCTTCAGAACACGAATTTATATATATGTGTCAAATGATTTTTTTTAAAAAAAAGTAATTCTGAAGATGTATATACTAATGCAGATTTCATATCTTTGCAATAGTTTCTTGACTTGATCATTTCTTTTTTTTTTCTTTTTCCAAAAAAACAAAATACACACACACGCGCCTTTTAAATACATTCCTGGTCCTATTTTCTGATATGACATATGCTTTTGGGAAGAAATAATTTATTAATTTTTTATTTTACTCATTTGGTATTTTTATTTCAAACAAAACACAGAATGAATGGCTATTGTCATTCGACTAAGAACTTTAAAAATGTATTAACATTAAAAGCTTAAGCAATTTAATCTAGACTAAACATGCACTCAAGAATAAAGAGAATAGATACTGTTATATATGCTCATATCCTTAGATATTTTTTGAATATATCTCTGGTATAAAAAATGTGGATTAAATGAACAAGTATATTGGAAGTAAGTTAGTTAATTACATTACTTTTGATTAACCTAGTATATATTTTAATTTTAAATATATTAATAAACATTTTTAAAAAAAATTGTCCCATATGTAAAATTTTAGAAAAATCACACAAAAAGATCGCCAAATAAAAAAATTGCATACAAAAACCTGTTCATAAAAATTGTTATCAAAACTCATATTAATATCGTTACGTGTCCTTATTTGTAACTTTTTTTTATTTTTACAGTTTTTGGTTATTGCGATTTTCCCTAAAACTTTTCGCTAGTGCCGGTAGTTCATGCAGACAAATTGTGGGGCCAACATGACGAATGCTAAATAGTGGGCCTAAAAGCTAAATTAATACTCTTTCCATTAAGCTAAACTTTATTTCAGGGTCTGGTTATTTTATAAGATAACATTTACTTTTATCTAACTATTTAATATATTTTTTAAAATTTTATCCCAATTTATTCTCTTTCCTTTTTGATTCATTTATTGGATCTTTTACCTATTCTCTTCATTAATAATGACATATTTGGGAAAAAGATACTCCTCCTATCTTTAATATAAGACCTATTTAACTAGTTTGATTAAATTAAGAAAGTTAGATAAGTTAGTTAATTATAAGAAATATGACATATTTTTCTCAAAACATCATAATCATTTTCTTTAATATCTTCCATCCCTCTTCTGCTTGATTGTGGTTGAGGGAGTATCTATAAGGGTAATTTAGGAAAAATTAATAAATATGAGAAATATGTCTTATAATTTAGAATCAAAATTAATTCAACAACTAGGTCTTATATTAAGGACAAGAGGAGTATATGTTTTACATATTTATTATTTTAAACTAATTTTAATCAATTTCTTGAAGAACATAAATAAATAAAGTTTAGCGATAAATACATAAAGTTTAGCGGTAGTATGAGAATATAAATTCCTGTATTACAAAAACTGAAATTTAATCCCAGAATGTCATACAATGATTCAACGAGATTGATTTGTTCGTCTACAACACATTTAAAGAGTGAAGAACGCTGAAATTGATATGTGGGCCAATTGTGTTTTGGCTATACTCCCGAATTTCATTTGATTCTTTTAGATGATTTTTATTTGTTTATTTTTTATTGTAATGTAAGATAGTGTTCACAGTATTCTTCTTTATCCGGGGAAAAAAAAAAGGACCGCAAGAAACAGAAAAGTAAAAATGTTAAAATAATAACAAAAACAGGTTAGCTTTGATGCCATTCTATTTATGTCAATATATTACTTTTAATCTTAAATATAATATCTAATTTATGTTGTGATTTTCCCTGCAAATTAAATCTTATATTTAAAACCGGTGATAATATATATGTACACACAAAATAAGAATTTATAATAAATTGTATTATTCACATTCTGCAAATAGTATTATAGCTAGTTAACCCTACATATGATGTAAATTACAGACCAATGGCCTCGTTCTATTTAGTAAGTTTGCTGGGTTTAATTCAATACTCTTTTCGTTGGTAGATAAAAAAGTTAGATAATTAATTTATAAAAATAATTTAATTATTTTTCATAAATATATATTATTTTTTCACAAATTTATTTGTATTGGATATTTTTTTAATGAAAAATTTTTTAACATGTTTAATAAATCAAAAAAATTTTAAAAAATTATAATTTAAAAGATAAAATAGATGGGAACGTTAATAAAAGAGGTGCCACTTTTTTTTGTTTGTTTGTAAAAACTACATAGAAAATGGTTAATCGTCCAAGAGAAAAGTCTCTTATTAACCCGAAAAGACATCATCCACTGTTCTTTTCCTCTTTTAATTTTGCTTTCTCCAACTTCTAAATTATTGCTTTGGAGACTCCACAGATTTCATTATTTCCATCTAAAATATATCGTTGGCGGCAGCATCGAACTTCTCCAAAATCTGGCAATTTTCCACCTCCTCTATAATATTATTATGCAAACTTTGTTGACGTTAACACTTGTAAAACAATAGTAAATCTGAGTCGTATCCTACTTATACTGTCTTTGAGAGCTACTCTGCAACTACCGGCAAAGCAAGAAGTGACACTCCCCAGAATTAAACAGATTTTTTCTGCAAGAGCAAGGTGAGCAGAACAGCAAAAGATAGAAGAACTCAGCAAGATAGAACAATAAATGAGGGAAGAGAGAGTTGCTTGAAAACTCAAAACTCAGTGTCTCTTCTAAATTTCATTCTCATGCCCCTTTTATAGGCTGCAAATCACAATACCATTAGGCACATTTAAACGCACTTAACGGCAATTAACTCATAATTAAGTGAACAGTTTCAAGTAGTAATTAACTTGTTTAATGACTATTTAAGATGAATAAAATCTTCAATTATAAACATTGAAGAGGCATAATTGTAATTAAAATGATATATTAATTAGATAAATATCTCTAATAAAGTGCCTAGTATCGCATTTGACTCATGCACAAGAAGTGAGGGTAAATTGCCGGATTTGTCTCTAGTGGCCCATTTTGCATGCAAGCCCACTCCTCCTTTTGACTCGTTTAGTAGTCTAATATCACTTATTACATAGACCCCTATAATCCCAAGTAATATGAGACTCTTCTTTTGATACACTCATATACATTATTTACAACATATTTATGGCCAGAATTTGATATGAAATTTACAACAAATCATTATTATTTATAATCCAACCATGCATCTTAGAATAAACAATGTGCAATAATAGGAAATGTACACCATAAATATAGTTACTCACATGTTGAACAAGACGTGCTAAGAAAAAATAATGGTGCTTGTGAATTTATGAATAATTAATTAAAGAAATGAGCTAATTAAGCAGAGTAAGCAAGCACCGAATTTGTAGAAAAAGTTCAAGTTTGGGCAGCAAGCATTTGATGCATCCATCAAATCAAAGGCTTCAAATGCTCCCACGCTCTTATTTTCCTTTGACAAATAATAAAGCCTTTACCTCGTTTTGTAATTTAGTGATATAAAAAGCGTCTTATAAATAGGAGGGTACAGGTTCAATCTCATTTATAATTTCAAACCGTTAGTGTCTGTTTGTCTAATTCAAAATAAAGCCCTAGAATAACCTTCTTTTTTTTTTTTTACTTTCAGGTATATATATCTTATCATAATTTTAAAAAGAAATACAAAAGCCTATTTATTGGAGTATGATATGTGAAGTTGGTTGAGCATGTTTAAGAAGAACAAATAAAACCAACAGGTTGGGTTTAGTAGAAATGACTAGTCTTTCATAATGTGGTAAACTAAAGTTCAGATTTTTGCTGAAAGAGTTGCTCACATTTAGTGCCTGATAGTGCTTTGAATAAGATTACTTCCAATAGGAAGATACCTGTGCTTAACAGAAAACAAAAAAAGAAAAAAAAAATTATGCATAGAAGAGAAGCCAATAATGAGCAAGAGTTTTTTCTCAGGTGTGTATGAAATATGGAATATTACTTATATAAATTCATTGAAGTAGGGTAGTCCTTTTCTATCAAGCAGATAATTCTCTAAGACCTTAAATTCAATAAAACATAGTAAGTTATATATACTGGGGTAAATAAGTATTATCAAACAAAACCTATGACGCTAATTTTACTGTATACTTTAAGGTTACATTCATTTTTCATATCAATTTCAATACATTTTTCATATTTCAAATTCCACGCATTCTTTCTCCATGTATAAGGGCGAATACTTATATATTTTAATGTATTATACATATTTCACATTTTACTAATTTTATATATCAATATGTTACTTTTTGAATAGTGGAATTAAACAAATTAAATAACAAATTAATGAGAATTTAATTGAATAGATAATTGGGTAAATGGATAAATAATTTAATGAATTATAATTTTTATGTGTGGAACAAATTTAATTAGGAAAGCTGATCCTTTTGCCTTTCATATCTCAAGGGAAATTAAATTGGTCTTTAACTTCCAGTACTATATAATACTCATGGTCCCCCTAAAATAATATAATAATTATAATTTTTTTGACCTCAAAGTAGACAGTTGAGATTAATCATGAATGTAAAGATAGTATGGATGTAAAATATTTATAATTATAAACTTGAAAAAATTATAGCACTCCCTTTTTTTTTTTTTTAATAAGAGATAATGTATGAATATAACTTGTTTTTTTTTTTAAATTTACGAGAGATACTTGAAAATTGTATCAAATTTGTTTGTTAATTTCTTGTTTTATCCCATTTAAGTACTCATATTAACATCATTGTATTTATTATAAAAAAATGTTTAGACAATAAATTCTCTAATCTAAGCTCGTTCTCTCCAATAAAAGTTGTTGGAAAGAAAAGTGATATTGTTTACATAATTATTAATTTTAACTAGTCTCATAAAAAGCAATGCTAGAAATATTGTTGCCATGAGCAGTAAGGGAAGAAGAATTGTCCAAATGTTGAATAATCTAAAACTTAATAATGAGCAGTAATTTATAAGCAATCATGGGATTTTAATTCCAAGTCCCATTATGCAAAAGCCAAAAGGCAAGACAAGAAGAAGACCTTTTTGCATTGGCAAAATTATTACCATCCACTTAAATTTCAGTGATAATCATGATGCTTCTTAATCATTGGAAATTTAACATCATCCATTACGACTCCATGAGTTGTGACTTTTGTTGATGTGGTCATCGCCGACGTCATTATAATCTCATTATCATCAATATTATTATGTTTTAATTTAATTCAACATAAATCCTTTTTCATGCCAAATAATAGTCAAAATTTAACATACATCATCATCACATTCCATCTCATCGTTTCAAATGTGGATAAATGTAGTTAAATAATCGGTACTACACAACATATATAATTGCCTCAATCATTTTTATTCAGTCTATTTGTATGTATTTAAACTGTGAAGATACCAGCTCCAGAGTTAGTCATATTTCAAAAGTTAATTATAAATTGAAAAATTTTCAAAGATGAAAATTCAATTAAAATATGTTAGACCCATAAGACTTAATTATTTAAAGGAAAAAAAAAAGACTAGAGTACTTAGCTTTATGTGCTTAATATATTTTTATCCAATCAAATCAAAATAAATGAATTTTAAAAATATTAATCATAAGATTTTATTAAAGAATAAACAATACATAAAAAATATACATGTCTTGATTTGATTGAAAATAATATATATAATGCTAAATTATAGTGATTAAATTGAAACATAAATAATGTGAAGTGCTTAGTTGTTTTTTTCTTCAAGCAATAATACGATTACAGCTCAAAAAAAAAAAACGATTAATTAGTTTTTAAACGCTAGTTTATCTGAAAAATATGAGCTGCTATTGGTGCCATATATAAAGCATCCAGATAGACAATGGGGTACGTCAATTATGGGTTTTGAAGTCAATTGGGTCTCGAGAGAAATTAGTTGTGGTGGAAATGTAATTAACAATTTCTAAGTACTCAACCTGCAAAGTGGCCATGATCATAGTTTTGACCTTCTGAATCAAAAATACTCTATTTTAATGTCATTCTATTTAAGAACTCATATTAATGGTAATCATATCTTATATATATTTAAAAAAAACATACAAATAAGCAATCATTAATAATAGCCCTTAAAATTTTCACCTGCATTCAAAGCCAAAAAAAAAAATCATTTTCCATGTGATTTTTTATTTATCAAATAAGTGATAAGACCTCTTGTACAATGTTTAACAATATCTGCATGCAAATTGCCGGACACTAAAGAATCTTACTAATAAAATTAACAGCAAACAACAAAAATTATGATGATAAGCAGTCTTACATCCGTAAGAAGAAGATAAATACAAGTTTAGATTTTAAAAAGTGTATTTATTGAGAGAGTTTTAAGCCTTTAATGTTAACACTATCAACCTGATTAAAAATAGTTTTCAGTTCAAAATTACTTGTGTGGTCTATTTTTACTAATAATAATCGTTTTTTAGTTATATGCAATTTATCTTTAATTTTGTGTAAACATGAACACTTATCTGAGCACGATTATATTATAATCAGGGACTTTTATTTAATTTTCTCCATGAAAAATTAATTTTTCATGGTTTTATTATAGCATTTGGTCCTATTTGACGACCGTCCTGTTCGTTGTGCTTCGCAACGCTACGGCAACTTGCAGGCCTATAATTATGAATACATGCTATGATAATCAGCCAGTAATCTAGTGTTTCGGCCTCTTACAATAACACTGTGTACACACACACACAGATGCCATTCATACTTTGAAAAGATAAGTATATCAGCTAATTTTAACTTATGTGAGCAATGATATTAGCTGGTATATACAATATTAAGTAATAACACATAAACATTTTTCTACGAAAGAATAATTTGAGTTGGTGATTTTTTTTAACCACTGAATGTTACTACAAAAAAATTTGAGAAATCTGCCGGTAAAATGGAAGAAACAGAAGCCCTCTTAATTAAAATTAAGGGGCAAGACCATCTAAATGAGAGAAAAAAATGTTTTAGGCCCTACGGTGTCTCAACCTAACCACAAACTTTGTAGTTGTATAAAAGTGACCTAGAACTAGTTAAAGCAACAAGAATGTGGATTATGTTAGTAAAGTTTGGAATATTTAGAACTTATAAATATTTTTTTTGCCAACAGAACTTATAAATAATTAATTTTCTCATTTGAAACCTCTACATATATGATTCTCCCTAAAAACAAAAATAGCGGGAAGCTTTAATAGGAGCTTATTCCCCGTTCTAAAGTCAGATTTCATGCATGAACTTGGAAAGAAAAAACTTTATAGCCCGCCCATATTCTAAAGTAGACACTCTTTTGAAAGGATTAAAGTTTCTCATTTTATGTCACAGCGGATCGACACAAGTGATTGAAAGATTGTGAATAAAGCTTGCCCTTTTTCTTGGGTGCAATTTCAAATCCTCTAAGACCACTAAAGTCCTACATTGGTGAGTAACCCTTTATAAGGACTAAGAACATTCGTTAATGCCCTAAAGTAATGTTAATGAGTCATTTGAGTTGACCCTAACTAAAGGCATAGGGATCTGGAAACAGATCAGAACAATCATACTTTGTTGGATTATAGTTTATCCATTCTTTATGGATTAGGCCCCAGGCCCGTTCATCATAAATCACACTTTCCCACTTCAACTAGTCAAAAACTCTTTTGGGTCGGTTTAAAATAATTTATAAATAATTTTTCAATCGTAAATTATAGAATACGAGATAAGTATATTAAAAAAATTTTATCTCGACTTATACAAAATGTATTTATAAGTATTTTTGAATGTGATTCCAAAAAAATCTAAACGAGAAGTCTTGCATGGGGGAGGCGGAGGTTCTATACTTCTATTCCCGCCTTTTAGTTTGGCCTCCTTTCCAATTCAAGAAACAAGATACTCTCCTTCTTATTGAGTACCCTGGTTATGCTTCATGCAATTGAATTAAATGATGAAAAATACCCAATACTCCTCAATCAAAATTTTAAATTGAAGTCCCATAAATAGGGAAAAATCGCAAAAAGAAAATTAATATCTATTTTTAGACCTAACAACTAATAATTAAATTTGAATTCGTTAACGTTAAATTAATTGATTAAAGAGAAAGAAAGTGATAGATGTAAGACATGTCTCAGCACAAGATAAGTTATTAATGAATCATGTTTGTGGGCTCATCTCATATAACTACGCTCCCCTTTTTTCTTCTTTCACAGTCACACTCTCATAAAGTCGAATACTCATATCACAATTTTCAAACCTTTAATTTCTCTCTTCCTAATCCATCAATTGTATTCGTCTCATTGATTTGTCTTTCCACATCATATTATATGTATACATGGCAACCTTGTCAAATTTTGCTTTCTCCATCTTCGCCCCATCTTTCTGATTCAAAATATGCATAATTATTATTATCTGTTTGGTCTTTTCTTTTCCTCTTTTCCTGCTTTTTACAAAGACAAACTAAATACACGTAGATAGGCATTCCATGCACAGTCATCTCATTCACATATTTCTTATCCTCAGATACAATAATACACAGATATCAAGCTCCTTTGTCTGATCAACCTTGAAACCGTGTTCATATTTAGTCATCCAATATACAGACCTAGTTGCATTCTGATTATTATAATACAACCAAGTTGATATGTACGATCCTCCTAGACAGGGTCCTTTGATCGTGATTGTTAATATTTATAACAGAGAGAATCTCTTTTTACTTGAATTGAAAGTATTAGAATGTGCAAATGTTAATAGACTCTAGTCGAAATGTGAAAAGTTCTTCATCTCGAGTACAGTTATAGACTTATTCATGGTCTTTAATCTAAGAGTTAGTTGTACGATTAAGTTTAGTTCTTACATATAAGGCTTTAGTCTCTCTTGTCTCTCAAATTTATACTATCTCAAGTCCTTAATATAAGACTCAGCTGACAAATTTGAAAAGATTAAAAAAGTTCCTAAATTACTTAATTATAACATATGTTTCATGACTTCTCCAAAATACTTATGTATATCGTTAAATTATATATCAATTTATAAGTGAAGCAAATTACTTTGAAGAAAAATGATAAATATAAATACTTTAAAGTAATTTAACAACTTCTTTAATTTTCTCAAGTTAATCTATTGGGTTATATATTAAAGACTAATGGTAGTAGCTTTTTTTTCCTCTAAAATATCTGTTGATTGTAAAGAGTTCCCACCAATAAGTAGTTTCAATGCACATGATTAAATAGAATAGTTTATGAAAGTCAGCACATATTTGTTACAATTAATCAACTTAACTAATTTTTTTAATCTTTCTAAATTAGTTGTGTGACTCTTATACCCATTCATTAGTTCTCTTTTCCCTTTGTTTCAGGCTTTACTCCTCTCATTTTAACAGAAAGATATTTTTATTCATGTGTCTTAATCTCTCCTTTTTCCATAGGAGGTCATATTGGCTCATTTGTTGTCTGCTCCATTTTTAGCCTTCGCTTCTATTCTATTCCCGGGGGAAACATAGACACATGAGTTTACTCATTTTTTGCTCTACTTTTTCATGGATCCTACTCACTTCCCATATAATGTCAAATTGTTACTTAATAATTTATATATACATATATATTTATATAACCAAACTAGCTTTCCGTTTTTTACAAGATCACAATTGACTTTCGGCGCGCACACAAATATAGACACAATTCCATTACTGGCATGTCACGCTATTCGGAGATGACAAATCCAACGGCTTTTTTTTTTTTTTGGATTAAAATTAAGACACAAGCCTGGCTTTATAATCCAATGACAAAGAACATTTCTCTTAAATATTTTTTTAAATGGGAAATGGTGAGTTCAAGCTTTTCAAAAAAGAAGAATGACAGAAAAAAAAAGTTGGAAATTAGAAATTCCAGATCAGATTTGATAACACAATTTTATTTAATATTGACAAGTCTAAATTTATAAATGACAACAGATTTTTGTTGACATTTCTCATTTGACATTTGTAAAATTCTAACTTCTTTTTTTGTCATTGTCCCTTTCTAAAATACCACATCTGATTCTTAATATAAATAAAAATAAATTTATATTAAGAATCGCAAATAATATAATAAGTGTGAGAATACTATTACATCCTAACATTTTACGCACCAAAACGCGCATTCGAAATACCTCACAATTCAAATTCTTCAGACACGAATTTATATATATGTCAAATGATTTTTTTTTATAAAAAAATGTAATTCTGAAGATGTATATACTAATGCAGATTTCATATCTTTGCAATAGTTTCTTACTTGATCATTTCTTTGTTTTTTTCTTTTTCCAAAAAAACAAAAAAATATATATACGCCTTTTAAATACATTCTTGGTCCTATTTTCTGATATGACATATGCTTTTAGGAAGAAATAATTTATTAATTTTTTATTTTACTCATTTGGTATTTTTATTTCAAACAAAACACAGAATGAATGGCTATTGTCATTCGAGTAAGAACTTTTAAAATGTATTTACATTAAAAGTTTAACCAATTTAATCTAGACTAAACATGCACTCAAGAATAAAGAAAATAGATGCTGTTATATATCCTCATATCCTTAGATATTTTTTGAATATATCTCTGGCATAAAAAATGTGGATTAAATGAACAAATATATTGGAAGCAAGTTATTTAATTACACTACTTTTGATTAACCTAGTATATATCTTAATTTTAAATATATTACTACTTCCGGTTCTTAATATGATAGTTTGTTTGATTTTTATTTTGGGTCTAGATATAAGACCCAAATCCATTTTGCCTCTCGTATTTATTGAGTTTTTTCTAAAATAGTTTTTTTAATAATGATAGTTTTAGCTAATAAACTTGATTAGTAAAGATACTTTAGGAAAAAAAAGCATCTATTTATTACAAGTAACTAACATAATTAATTTCTTTAATCTACTTAAATTAGTCAATTAACTCTTATATTAAAGACCGGAGGTATTAATAAGTAACTTTTAAAATAAAAAAAAAATTCCCCCATATATAAAACTTTTCGATAGTGCTCGTAGTTATCATGCAGACAAATTGAGGGCAACATGACGAATGCTAAATAATGGGCCTGAAAGCTAAATTAATGGTATAAGAATATAAATTCTTGTAACAGATAAACTGGAATTTAATCCTAGAAAATCATACAATGCTTCAACGAGATTGATTTGTTCATCTTCAACACACTTAAAGAGTGAAGAACTCTGAAATTGATATGTTGGCCAAATGTGTTTTGGCTATACTCCCGAATTTCATTTGATTATTTTAGATTATTTTAGATTATTTTTATTTGTTTATTTTTTATTGTAATGTAGGATAGTGTTTACAGTTTTCTTCTTTATTGGGGGAAAAAAAAGACTGCTAAAAACAGAAAATTAAACATGTTAAAATTATAATTAACAAAAACAGGTTACCTTTGGTGCCATTCTATTTATGTCAATATATTACTTTTAATCCTAAATATAAGATCTAATTTATATTATGATTTATGCTACAAATTAAATCTTATATTTAAAACTGGAGATAATATATATGTATACGCAAAATAAGAATTTACAATAAACTGCATTATTCACATTCTACAAATAATATTATAGCTAACCCTACATATGATGTAAATTACGGGCCAATAACCTTGTTCTATTTAGTAAGTTTACTGGGTTTAATTCAATACTCTTTTGTCGTTGGTGCATCAAAGAGTTAGATAATTAATCTATAAAAAAAGTAATTTAATTATTTATAATAAATATATATTAAATTTTTCAAAATTTATTTGTACTGGATATTGTTTTCTTAATAAAAATATTTTAATATGTTAATCAATAAAAAAAATTATAAATTTAAAAGATAAAGTATATTGGGATGTTAATAAAAGAGGTGCAATGCACTTGTTTGTTTGTTTACAAAAACTTCATGGAAAATGGTTAATGGTCCAAGAGAAAAGCCTTGGTCTTAATCCGAAAAGACATCACCCACTATTCTTTTCCTACTTTAATTTTGCTTTCTCCAACCTCTGAATTATTGCTCTGGAGACTCTACAAATTTCATTATTGCCATCTAAAATTTGATATGAAATTTACAACAAATCATTATTATTTATAACACAACCACGCATCTCACAATAAACAATGTGCAATAATAGGAAATGTATACCATAAATATAGTTAGTCACACGTTGAACAACCCGTGCTAAGAAAAATAATGGTGCTTGTGAAATTATGAATAATTAATTAAAGAAATGAGCTAATTAAGCAAAGTAAGCAAGCACCGAATTTGTAGAAAAAGATCGAGTTTGAGTAGTAAGCATTTGATGCATCCGTCAAATCAAAGGCTTCGCAGGCTCCCAGGCTCTTATTTTCTTACGTTTTTAGTTATAGAGTGGACCCTATTCCTTTGACAAACAATAAAGCCTTTACTCTGTTGTAGTGACATGAAAGCTACTTATGTATAGGAGGTCACAATTCATTATAATTTCAAATCAATGGTATATGTTTCTCCAATTCAAAATAAAGCCCTAGAATAACGTTCATTTTTTGTGACTTTTAGGTGTATATATATATATATATATATATTTCGTGAAGACCTTATCATAATTTAAAAACACACACACACAAAAGCCTGTTCACTGGAGTGTGATATGTAAAGTTACGTGAGGATATTTAAGAAAAACAAATAAAACCAAAGGAATTGAATCTAGTAGAAGAGGGTAGTTTTTCATAATATGACAAACTAAAGTTTAAATTTTATTGAAAGAGTTTTTCACATTTAGTACTCGACAGTATCTCGAACAGAATTACCTCTAATAGGAGGATACTAGTGCTTAGCAAAAAAAAAACAAATAAATAATAAATTATGTACAAAATATAAAATATTACTTATATAAATACATTGAAGTAGGGTAGTCCTTTTCTATCAAGCAGATAATTCTCTAAGACCTTCAATTCAATAAAACATAATTAGTTATATTGGGGTGAATAAGTATTAAACAAACAAGTCCTATGACGCTAATTTTACTGTATACTTTGAGATTACATTCATTTTCCATGTCAATTTCAATGCATTTTTCATATTTTAAATTCCGTGCACTCTTTGTTCAGTGTAAGGGTGAACACTTATATATTTTAATGCATTATACATATTTCATATTTTATTTTTTTTATATATCGATGTATTACTTTTGAATAGCGCAATTAAACAAATTAAATAACAAATTAATGTGAATTAAATTGAACAAATAATTAAGTAAATGAATAAATAATTTAATGAATTATAATTGTTATGTGTGGAACAAATTTAATTAGGAAAGTTCTCCCTTTTGCCTCTCATATCTCGGGGGAAATTAAATTGGTCTTTAACTTCCAGTCTTCCAGTACTATAAAATACCCATGGTTCCTCTACAAATAACATAATAATTATAATTTTTTTGAGCTCAAAGTAGACAGTTGAGATTAATCATGAATGTAAAGATATAAGGTACGGATATAAAATATTTATAATTATAAACTTGAAAAAATTATAGCACTCCCTTTGGTTTTTTTTATAAGAGATGATTTATGAATATAACTTGTTCCTTTTTAAATTTACGAGAGATACTTGAAAACTGTATCAAATTTGTTTGTTAATTTCTCGTTTTATCCCATTTAAGTCCTCATATTAACATCATTGTATTTATTATAAAAAAATGTCTAGACGATAAATTCTCTCTCTCAAGCTCGTTCTCTCCAATAAAAGTTGTTGGGAAAAAGAAAGTGATATTGTTTACATAATTATTAAGTCTAACTAGTCTCATAAAAAGCAATGCTAGAAAATATTATTGCCATGAGCAGTAAGGGAAGAAGAATTGTCCAAATGTTGAATAATCTAAAACTTAATAATGAGAAGTAATTTATAAGCAATCATGCGATTTTAATTCCAAGTCCCATTATGCAAAAGCCAAAAGGCAGAACAACAAGAAGACCTTCAGGTCAAATAAAAAACAGACAAGAAGAAGACCTTTTTGCATTGGCGAAATTATTACTATCTACTTAAATTTCAGTGATAATCATGATGCTTCTTAAACATTGGAAATTTAACATCATCCAGTGGGACTTTATGAGTGGTGACTTTTGCTGATGTGGGTCATCACCAACGTCATTATAATCTAATTATCATCAATATTATTGTGTTTTAATTTAATTTAACATAAATCCTTTTTCATGCCAAATTATAGTAAAAATTAAACATATATGATATATCATCATCATCATCATCACATTCCACCTCATCGTTTCAACTACGTATTAGTGTAGTTAAGTAATCGGTGCTGCATAACATATATAAATGCATCAATCATTTTTATTCAGTCTATTTGTATCTATTTAAACTGTGAAGATACTGGCTCCAGAATTAGTCATATTTCAAAAGTTAATTATTAATTGAAATAAAGTTCAAAGATGAAAATTCAATTAAAATATGCTATACCCATAAGACTTAATTATTTAAAGGGAAAAAGAGACTCAAGTACTTAGCTTTATGTGCTTAATATATTTTTATCCAATCAAATCAAAATAAATGAATTTTAAAAATATGACTAATAAGAGTTTATCATAAAACAAATAAGACATAAAAAATATACATGTCTTGATTTGATTAAAATTAATATATATTTCTAATTTAAATGCTAAATTATAGTGATTAAATTGAAACATAAATAAGATTATAACGATTAAAATAATATTAATTTTGATACTACTTTATGTGAAGTGCTTAGTTTTTCTCTATTGAGCAAATAATATGATTAATTAGCTTTTAAATATCTGAAAAATATGAGCTGCTATTTCTGCCATATATAAAGCATCCAGATAGACAATGGTGGACGTCAATTATGGGTTTTGAAGTCAATTGGGTCTCGAGAGAAATTAGTTGTGGTGGAAATGTAATTAACAATTTATAAATATTCAACTTGCAGAGTTGCAATGATCATAGTTTTGACCTTCTTAATACTGCATTCTCCAACTTCGCTTCACATGAAATGATCCTTCGATATTTGTTATAAATTTTAAATAACTAATTTATGAATAATAAACAATTAATTAAAAACAATAAATATGTTAGAAATAGACTTTTGTTTCTAAATATGCTCTTATATTCCTCTAGTCTTTAATATAGGACCTAATGATTAAGTTAATTTTGGTCCTAAATATAAACATATTTTTCATATTTATCAATTTTTCCTAAATTACTCTTATGGATACTCTCTCAATTATAATCAAGTAAGTGAGGAAGGAAAGATATTGAGAAAGAAGATTATAGTGTTTTAGGAAAAACATGTCATATTTCTTATAATTAACTAACTTACCTAACTTCCTTAATTTAATCAAATTAGTTAAATATGTCTTATGTTAAGAATTTTATGAGTAATAAATAAGAAAAAAGATGAAAGAGAATGTGTAAGAAAATGTGATAAGAGAGAAACAACTAAAGACAACATTGAAAAAATGTATTAAATATTAAGACAAACCTAAAATGAAGCTTATAAAATAGATCACACCGCTTTCCAAATTTGATGCTTTTAAATAGGATCATAGGGAATACTATCTAATAACTCATAGTAATCATAATCATATCTTATAAGAGTGTATATGGACCAGGCTGGACCGGATTTGTTATCAATCCGAAATCTTATCCAATAAAGATCTTGGGCTAAAAAAGATAGCCTAAAGTCTGGTTCAGTCTAGTATCAGCCCGAGGCTGGGTTGAACTAAAATTGGTCTAGTAGGCTGCTTAAACCAATCCAAAACCTCAATTTATTTTTATTCAATGGGAGGCAAGATTGCAACTTACGACATTAAATTTTGCACAACTTTTGATCAAAACTTCATCAAATTTGATCACTCCCTTTCAATTTCTCAATAATGTCACGTTTCATTTATTAATCCTTATCAATATAGATCATATTTTGAAGAAAATATATACACATTCTTATCATTTAGGAAGTTAATAGATATATCTTTATTATTTGAATTGACAAAAAACTTATATAGAAAAATTAAAACAAATTTAAATTATATGAATGATATTTAAAAATTAAAAAAATAAAAACTCGGCCTAGATTGGACTAGACTAACTGGTCTGAAGGGTTAGTCCCCACTCTAGTCTAGCCCAATGAGATTAGTCTTTGGATCAAACTAGATCAGGTTTGTTCAGGTTGGACCGAGTCATACCTAATCAGTTTTTTGCACAGCCCTAATATCTTATATATATTTTTAAAAAAATACAAATAAGCAATCATTAATAGCTCTTAAAATTTTGGCAAAAAAACAAAAAAGCTGTTAAAATTATCACCTGCCTTCAAAGCAGGAAAAAAAAAAATCACTTTCCATGTAATTTTTTATTCATCAAATAAGTGATAAGACCTCTTGTACAATGTTTAACAATATCCACGTACATATTTTCAGACAAAAGAATCTTCCTTTATTTTTTGCCGGACACTAAAGAATCTTACTAATAAGGTTAACAGTAAACAATCAAGATTATGATGGCATCACCTCTGTAAAAAAAAAAAAATACAAATTTAAATTTCAAAAAATATATTTATTGAAAAGGTTTTAAACTTTTAATTTTAACATTTCCGATCTGGTAAAGACTAGTTTACAGTTTAAAAGTGCTCGTGTGGTCTATTTTTACTAACAACAATCATTTTTTATTTACATGCGATCCATCTTTAATTTTGTTTGACCATAAAACATCGGTGAACCGCTAGAAAAGAATTGCACGCTTATCTTAGCATGATTATATTATAATCAGAGACTTTTAATTAAATTTCTCTATAAAATTTTTAAGCATCATTGATATTTGTGTTGTAAAATTAATTTTTTTTCAGGTTTTATTCTAGCTTTTGGTTCTATTTGACCGTCCCATCATTCGTTGTGTTTCGCAACACTACTGCAACTTGCATATATGCTATTGATAATGAGGCAGTAATCTAGTGTTTTGGCACCTTGCAATACCATTGTGTGTGTGTGTGTGTAGAGATAGATGCCATTCACACTCTGAAAAAATAGCAGCTAATTTTAACTTATGTGAACAATGATATTAGCTGGTATTTACAATATTAAATAATAACACATAAATATTAAATAATAACACATAAACATTTTTCTATGAAAGAATAATTTGAGTTGGTGATTTTTTTTTTTTAACCATTCATATCCATCCATTTTAGTATATAAGCCGACATTTTATTATATAAAAACAATGAAGCAGGTGAGCATGTCGGCTCCTTGGCGTATAATTGATTATACACGTCGCAAATTGTAACAAATACTCCATTTTTTTTATTCAATATTCTATATTATATTTTTTTCAACACTCGATACGTTGCAAGTTGTAATACTACCTCCTGTCTTAATTATAAGGTTTCGTTTATAAATTATAAATGAGACTTTATAATTAAGACAAAAAGTAATAGTATAATAGTAGTACACAAAATTTTATTCAAAAGCTATGAATAATAAAATTTATTTTAAATAAAAGCAAGAGGCCCAGTATATAATTTGTAGCTAGGGCTTTCTAGTAACGACGCAAGGCGGCCGACCCCGCTTCTTTCCATGATACTGTAATACTCCTAAACATATCAGGTCATTTTGATGAATAAAATTTGAAATAAGGACTATTCAATGATTTTTTTTCCTCTAATATTGTTTCTTTTTGTTGATTATGATTTTTTTTATAAAATAAAAATAATCAACTTGCATAAAATAAAAAAATAGTTAAATTAATAAATATGTAAAAAGGACAACTTATTTTTTTTAAAAAATTTATTTATGAAGAAAAAGAGAGAGTTTATACACTCGCACGCACAGGGGTTTGCATTTTTCTTTTTTTTATAATCCCAATGCTTCTTTTGTACAAGTATGTGCATTATCATATTAAAATTATGAAGAAACATACTGTGGGAATTGCTATAAAATCTCAAATAAGAAAGATAATTAGTAAAAAATCTCAGTAACTTCCAATAACAAGTTTAAGGGTAGTAAATAACAACTACTCATTTGTGATTATGACTTACTGGTGATTTTTTTTCTTAGGACCCCAATATAATTCTCCCAAAATAAAATATTGCATTGCATTCTGGACTCAAAGAAACTGCCCGGTTTTTTATTAGCTAATTTTGATCTCAGATAGTATACAGTATTTAAAAAGTGCATATTCTTTTTATATATATATTTACTCAAATTTTTATTTTTTAAAAAATTATGTCGAAGCTGGTAAAAAAAATTATGTTGCTAAGTTCTTACTCAGAGATCTGTGGTAACATATGAAAGTGTTTTTACAAATATTTTTTTGCAAAACGAGAAATTTTTTTTAACATATTTATTTTATATGTCGTAAAAATACTTTTAAAATTATGATTTTATTTCTATAAGAAACCTTTGACACTGCCTATCTAAATAAAATGTACAGGAACCAAAATTACATTCAGACTTCAAGCATCCAATTGGAAAATTTGGCAGGCATATTTATGAGCTGGCGATCATGTTCTGAAGAGGCTTGCCGTACAAAATTCACGAGGATGAAGTGAATCTGATTCCCATCAGACCCATCACATTCACCCCTGGAAAAATGACATATGAAGGACTTGATTTTAATTCAGGTACTTAAATTTTAAGATCTTAGGGAAGGAAATAATATCTGCTTGCTATTTTCCAAATACAGTTATAAAAATAACTTTATATTAAAAAAATTATTAATAAATTGTGAACTAATAATCATAAGTGTTGATCAACAAATAAAAAGAAATGTATTGTCAATAACAAATATTAAACAATTAGTAATAAAAAACATATTTATAATAACAAATTTGATAGTTTTTTTTTCTTCAAACTTTATACAAAACATTTTAATCATTTAACTATATTTGTATAATACTATATCAGAATCACTTTCTCTTTTAAGATTCTGAACCCTTAGATACTTAAATTAGAATATTGCAGTCTCGACTTTTCCCTTTTATTTCCCTTTTGTTCTAATCTTTCCCAAATTTCCTTTTTTTTCCGCCTTTCTTTGTCTTCCCCTAAGCAAAGATAACTTCTTGTATGTTTCAATTTCAACATGCATCAACTTAACTTACTGAAATAGTTATTTATTATTCATCCAAGTTAATGGACAATAATGTTTAAAATACATTATTTTTGTTATATTTTCTGAATTGCTTAATATATTTAAGGATCAAATATTATTCAAATAATCATACAATTATTATTGATTAAAAATATATTTAAATTATTGTTTTAAAAGAATTTAAATGGTGGAATGAAAACTAACAAAAAAAAAAGTAAAAAAAGAATTGTTTAATTAGTATAATTATCATTAACAAAAATTTAATATTCCCTGCATTTTCCCTAATTCTATAGAATAAAAAGTAACAAAAAACTTTGTGCTAAATTGCAGATGAATTCCCATATATTTTTTTAAAAAAATATATGCCCGCCCCACCCCTGGCCGCCTCTGTTTTTATCTTCGATAGGGAAAAAACGCGCTTTTCTCCAACGAAGCCCGCCTCCGTTTCCGACCTCTCAAGCGTGAAATATTACCCGAAAGATGCAAACTTTTCAGCTGCATCTACCCTCAATCTTCCCGAAAAGTCAATTTACTTACTCATAACGCTTTTTTGGACACTCGTTAATCTACGAATCTTTGAACTTCCCCTGCTCCGGCCAAGAATCTTAATCAAACCCGCCCCTCAAAACTTATTTTGATTCACAAAAACGAAAAAGAGAAAAAAACTTACAATGCAAATGAGACTGCTTCACAATTCGGATAAGCCCATAATAGATAACTTCCCTGTCTTTCAGATTGGTTTTATGCTCGCAATACCTGGAAGCAAGGCAAGGAATGTGAGAAACCGAAAGAGCCTGCAACGGCAAACTTCAATGGAGGAGGAGAGAGAAAGAATGTGTGTTTCTTTTTCTCTCATGCTCTCTTATCATCCTCAACACAATTTGGTGACAGCTTTCTTGTTGGACTAAACAAAACCCTCAAAACCAAAACCCTGCCGCCAAAGTAACTTATTTCTGTTGTCCCTGTGTAATTTTTGTAACTGTTGTCATCATTTAATTAATTTTTATTATTATAATCCTTAGGTTATTATAAATAAACCCAACACTTTTTCCAACAATTTGCAGGCTTCTTTAATCCAGCAAGTCAGTTCCTTGCGCACTGAAGAGGGAGGGAGGAAGGAAGGGAAGGAAGGAAGCATTTTACTGAAAAGGGACACGAATATTAAACCCCACAAATCTCCCTCATCATTGTTGTTCCTTCAAGAATGCTTCCTCCTATTACCTGCATTCTGTTCTTATGTGTCTTGAGTTCCTTCTCTCCTTCCATTAGAGCTTCCTTCAACCTCACCTTGCCCCACCAGCATCCTTACCCTGAAGCTGTGGTTCATGAAGTTCACAGGTAACCTCTCTCTTTAATGGCTTCCGTTTCCTCTGGGAATATATTTCCCCAGCTCCAGTCACTTGCATTGCTTTGATTCTCATCTGGGTTTGTATCATCCCTCAACATTTTGTTCAAAAAGGAAATCTCATTTGGGCATTCTTCAAAAATCTCATGTTTTTATACTCCGCTTCGAAACAGGAAGTCAGAAACAGAGCATCTCTGTTTTTCCGACCTGGAATCTGAACCTTGCTTCATCCTTGTCTTGTATTCATCGGCATTTTCATCTAAAACGGCAAAATCCCATCTGGGTATTCTTCGTCATTTTCTTTGCATTTTGAAAAATTTGATCTCGCTAAACCAAAGCCCTTTCTCGGCATCCGAACTGAGACGGAGCATTTTGTGTTCCCGCCTCCTAATTTGTGAACTGAGTTTTTATTTTCTTTTTACCTTGCAGGAGAGTCAATGCATCTCTTTCCCGGAGGCAACTACTCGACGGCTCCGGAAAGGACCTCAGTAGTAGCTGTCTCACCGGCAATCCAGTAGACGACTGTTGGCGATGCGACCCTGACTGGGCGGCAAACCGGCAGAAGCTCGCGGACTGCGGCATTGGATTCGGCCGCGACGCCATGGGTGGAAAAGGCGGCCGGATCTACGTCGTCACTGACTCATCCGACCACGACCCGGCGAACCCAACTCCGGGGACACTTCGTTTCGGAGTGATCCAAGAAGAGCCCCTCTGGATCATCTTTTCCGGCAGCATGATCATCACTCTAAAACACGAGCTCATCTTCAACAGCTTCAAAACCATCGACGGCCGCGGCGCCAACGTCCACATAACTGGCCACGGCTGCCTGACGCTCCAGTACGTTTCCAACATCATCATCCACAACGTCCACATCCACCACTGCAAACCCTCAGGAAACACCAACATCCGGTCAAGCCCAACACACGTCGGTTACAGAGGGAAATCGGACGGCGACGGAATCTCAATATTCTCGTCCCGGAAGATCTGGATCGACCACTGCTCGCTGTCATACTGCACAGACGGACTAGTGGACGCGATAATGGGGTCGACGGGGATAACGATATCGAACAACCACTTTGGGCACCACGACGAAGTGATGCTTCTGGGGCACGACGATAAGTTCTTGCCGGACACGGGGATGCAGGTGACGATAGCGTTTAACCATTTCGGAGAAGGATTGGTTCAGAGAATGCCGAGATGTAGACTGGGTTATATTCATGTGGTGAACAACGATTTCACGCAGTGGGAGATGTATGCCATCGGCGGCAGCGCTAACCCCACCATCAACAGCCAGGGTAATCGTTATACTGCGCCGCCCAGTCCCGATGCTAAAGAGGTGAGTTTACTAATTTATTTTAAATTAATTTAATTTAATTACTTATTTCTTTTACTTAAGGTCAGATTGAAATCAAAATATAATTTTAAAAATAATTCTACAGTATATAAAATAAATATATAAAAAAATTTATTTTGATTTACAGATGAATGTTTTTTAAGTATTAAAATCAAACTATAATTTTTAAAGTAATATATAAAAAAATTTATTTTAATTTGTTTATTTGTTTGGTGTTCCCAAACAGGAACACCTCTTGATATAATTTCTCCTTAATATAATTTCTTGAGGTGTTTGTTTTATCGAATGCTAAAAGAGTTCATTTTGTTTGACTTGTTTAGGTATGTAGTATTTTTTTTAAAACATATACTACCTCCGGTTTTTAATATAAGACCTTATTTGACTTTTATTTTAGTCCTAAATATAAGACTCTAATCCATTTTGTCTCTCATATTTACTCAATTTTTTTCAAGATAATCCTTTTAATAATTATAGTTCTGATTAATACACTTGATTAGCAAGGATATTTTAAGAAAGACAACACTTATTTAGGACAAATAACTAACTAACTAACTTTCTTAATCTCCTTAAATTAGTTAACTGATTCTTATAATTAGGATTAGAGATAGTATTAGGTAATGTCCAGAGATTAATCCTATTGAAAATGGGTTTTTCAATTTTTTTATTTATATAGAATTTTTTTGCTAGCTATTTAATAGAAGTTAAACAAAATAAAAATTTTGTTGTTGTAGCAGTGGGACAGAAATTAAAAATATTTATGGAAGAATTTTTTAATTTATGGGACATTTAAAAAGGAGGATTGTTATTTAGAATAAATAAGAATGATTTTTTAAATATCGAATAAAACTGAATGATTGTAAAGGGATGAGAAATCACTAGTTATTTATGGGTTAAGTAAGAAGAATTTAATGAAGTGGTGTGAGGTGGATGGACAGGTGACGAAGCGTGTGGACACAGACGAGGGAGATTGGGCGGACTGGAACTGGCGGACGGAGGGAGACATTATGGTCAACGGCGCCTTCTTCGTGCCGTCCGGCGGTGGTTTCAGCGCTCAGTACGCCAAAGCCTCCAGCGTCGATCCCAAGTCCGCCGTCCAGATCGACCAGCTCACCCTCAACGCCGGCGTCTTTGGCGATCCCAGGTACTGTCTCTCTCCCTCTCCCACATCCCAAAAGGCTATTATCGTCTTTTCACAGAAATATCTGTACTGGGCTGGCCACCGCTCTTATTTCAGAAATTTTTAATTGGCCTTTGTCCTCTCTCCAGCATGGCCGTTCCCTTACGGGACCTTGCAGTTTTGCACTATTGATTATTCTCTCTCCCTCTGACCTCTGTCCTTTTTGTCATTAAAAATAGTTGTACTTCACCCTTAACATAAAAACTATTTAATTGTATTAGGTCATATATTAATTCATAAGATAGATAAATTAATTTAAAAATAAAAAATATAATAAATAAAATATATTAAAAATTTTTATTTGCCATTAAAATTAATTTTTCAGGATGAATGTTGTTTTGTTGAGTAATAATAATTACATAAATTAACATCCTTGATATTGTCCGTTTGCCCTTTCACTTTCACTCACACTTTTGTGTTTGCCACACCCAGGATTGTGCTAAAGGCTCACTTCACAAGGCACACATAACTAGTAGCACAAGAAGAAAGAATAGTAAAATGGGAAGAAATAATTTTTAATTGGTCAAAGTATATATATTTAGTTTTTTACCTTTGCATAATATTTTAATTTAGTTTTTTAATTTTAAAAAGTATATATTTAGTTTTTTAACTCTAAAATTTCTGGGTTTTAATAATATTTTTTGTAACAATGATGAATATTTTGAAAATTTAATTTAATTTGCTAATGTTTGAAAATATTTTATTAACATTTAAGATCATAATGTCATTATTTTTTTAAAAAAATATTAGAGTTAAAACACTAAAAGTTAATTTTTTAAAGTTAAGGGACCAAATTAAAATCTTGTATAAAATTAGAGGACTAAATATATATTTTAGTCTTTTTAATTTTGATTATAAGTTGAATAATAAATGGATTTTAAGAAAGAATGAAAGAAGAAGAGGGGTTACAGGGGATTGTGGGACCAAACAGCCAAAAAGCCACACGCTCTCACACTCACTTAGCTGTCTTTCCTTTATAAGTCGAACCCTGACCTTCTTGTTTTAGAGGGATTTTCATGCTACTAAATCATAATTTCTTACTTTTCACTTTCCTAACACTTTATATGGCATTTCATATCGTGCATAGAATAAATAAAATGTACATGGAGGAATATTTCATGAAAATGACGTTGGAAGAAAAATGAGGAATGGAGTTACAGACTTATAGAGGGAAGCACATGGGAAAGGAGTCCTCCCCGCTCCATCTTCCAAAATCTTCAACTTCTCACTCCAAATTAATATTCCCTGTGCTCTGCTTTCCACCTGGGCCCCTCCTCTTACTCGCATTCTTAATTTTTGAGCGAACTGGAATAATAAAACTATCTCCTGTCCTTGATATAAGACCTTATTTAACTTTTGTTTTGATTCTAAATATAAGATCCTAATCCATTTTGTTTTCTCATATTTACTCAATTTTTTCCAAGATAGTCTTTTTAATAATCAGTTCTAGTTAATACACTTGATTAGCAAGGATATTTAGGAAAGACAACACCTATTTAGAACAAATAATTAACTCAACTTTTTCTTAATCTCTTCAAATTAATCAACTAGCTCTTATAATTAGGACCGGAGGTAGTATTTGCTAAAACAGGAATCTAACTTACCCAAAAGCCTTTTTACTCTCTAGTTAACAAGACATTTTGTGGGACAATCTCTGATTGGACACAAACTTAGACCCTCACAGCTTCCAATTCACAAACAGCTAAGCTACTTTCCGTGTCAGCATTGGAACAGCCACTCTCTCTACTTGCTCTTCACTTTTACAATTACCCATTGCCTGCTGTCTCCCATTCTTTTCTAATCTTTCCCTTTTACCACTACCACCCTTTTACCCCTTTTCGTCTTTGCCAAAAACTCTTTTCCTTCCCATATTTGACCCCAAAATAACCTCAACTTTATAGATAATTACACCACTGAAGCCAAATCTTCTCACATACACAGTGTGCTGCATTATTTATATGTGTATGTATCAGAAATTTACATGCAAGGGATGCCATGTTCCTTTTTATGAAATGATTTGTCTTGTTCTCAGAGTTTGCAGTTCCATATTGGGGTAGAGTGCCCTACAAAGGCATCTCCTTTTGACATGTGGGACCCACTGACCCTCCCTCTAGTTATTACTTTATTATGATTCTTACATTCCTCATTAAGGGCCGCAAAACTTGAGGGCTGCCACTTCAGGAAAAAAAGGCTCCTCTCGCGTTGTTTTAAGACGCCATCACCCCTCAATTTTCTACTGTTTCTTGCCTGTCTTTTGCTCCTCAGTTCAGATCCAATAATACGTGTGCTGCAAGAGCAGTAGTGTATGTATTTACAGGGAAGTGATATAAAGTATGAATTTGATTTGATTGATAAATATTTTATTGAAAAAGAGCTCGTGAGTGCACCAAGCAAGCGCATCATTAGGCAAGAAAATTGAGTCTGAAAAGGAAAAGGGAGAGATTTTCAAGGATCTTCATTTAATCGCTATGGGACGGCTTGTTGAATTGTCACGAGAGATTGATGCTCATGTGGTGCATTTATTTGGAAGTATATAATAACTTGTATAATTATTGTTGTGAAGGGATAATGGGGATCTGTTTCCCGGGTTCAGCGGCAGTGGGGCCGTCGGCGGCGCCACCAGCACCGGCAACGTGGGTTCCAGCAGCGGCGACGATGGGGACTTCTTTGAATGATATTCAAGGGTAGTAGCAGCGAAGCAGCACCACCCTCACTCTCCATTGTTTCAATCTTTTTGTCTATTCTCATTTTCCATTTTGTACACTTTCACAGCCATGCCGTCCTATTGTCGTCCATACTATGATATATGATCTGATCATGCTATTCTAGGTATTAAAAAAAAAAAATTCAGAAATCAAAAGTTGTACTAATTTCTTTGTCTCTCTTAGAAGGGTAAATCATCACGAGATCTCGAGAAAGTATTACTCATCCAATCTTTAATATAAACTTAATTATTAAGTTGATTTTTGATTTTAAATATATGACTTATTTTTATATTATTATTTTTTTAAAAATTAACTTTATGGATATTCTTTTAATCATAATTAAATAGAAAAGGGAAAGATGATAATATTGTTTTAAGAAAAAAGTCATTTATTTCTTATAATTAACTAACTTATTTAACTTTCTTAATTTAGTCAAATTAGTTAAATAGGTTTTATATTTATATTAAGAATTGGAGGAGTATAGTCACTGAAAAATCTTAATAATAAGTAAGTAGCATAAGCTTATTGTTATACATATTGTTTATTTGTGAGACTTTTTAGTGTTTACATTCTTTTCTTGGGATTTCATAGTGATTTTCCCTCCTCGAATCAATCAATCATATCCTCTAAAATTCACTTCACTTAATATATATATTTCAAGTGAATGAGATCATAATATGAATCTCATTTTTTTCTTTTTAGATGGATCTAAGTGAAGTAAATTTTAAAGATCCAATTGAATACATTAAGCCTGGGAAAGGCATCAAATGGTTGGTTTGGGGCATGGGGGGTTTTGTTGATATTAGATTTAGAACGTATGGCGTGCGTGATAAGAGACACTTTTTTCCTCTGACATGTACAAAGAGCTTTATTTCACATGTGGACGAATAGTGTTTGGCTTTTGGGTCAGCAAAAGAATCGGTGGGATGCTTTTCATTTCAACTTTAACTATTGTACCCCAAAAAAACAAAAGAAAAACTTTAACTAAATGGATCTGAAAATGAAGGACAAGAGTCTGAGAATAAAGAAAAGATGAAAAAAAAAGAAAGGAGGAGATAGGATGAGTGCAAGCGGAGAAAGTGGAATTAGTGTTCCTACGTCATTTTCTTCCTTTTTTTTAAAAATAATACTACCTTCGGTCTTTAGTATAAGACCTAATTGACTAATTTGAAAAGATTAAGAAAATTAGTTGAGTTAATTATTTGTTACAAATAAGTGTTGTCTTTCCTAAAATACTCTTGCTAATCATGTATATTAGTTAGATATAATTTGATAAAACCTTTAAAGTGTAACTACTAAAAGGATTGTTTTGGAAAGAATGCATAAATATGAAAGAGAAAGTAAATTAGAGTCTTATATTTAGGACTAAATTAAAAGTCAGACAGTTCTTATAATGAGAAATGGAGATAGTAATGATAACAATAATGCAAATTGCCTCAACATGGCTTGTCCCCCCCCCCCCCTATTTCCAGCCCTCCAATTCCCTCAACATGACTTGGAATTTTGACTATATATAATATCTTATCAAATATTTCGGCTTAATAAGGTTTCCAGTAACTCATAATGCATCACCTTCGCATCATAATCTCTAGATTGCCGATATATTGTCGCAAGTGAACCTTTTTTGAAAAATAATAGGCTAAACTGATCAAAGGCATATATGCATGCAACTTTTAAATAATGGTGACTTCTGATACGATTACATATTTACTAATTATTAATTATGAGTTTAGTCTATAACTTAACACATATTTTTGCCAACTTATTTTAATAAATATTAAAAAGAAGTTCACATTTATATACATTGTTAATTATTAAAGATTGGTTCTAAACTTCTGAGAATAATTGAATTGACCAAAAATATTCAGGCATGAAAAGCAAATATTCAGCCCACGGTGGAGTGTTAGGGTTCAAACTGTATAATACAACAACAAAAAGAATATGATTTTGCTATTTACAAATGTCGACTAAGGACAAATTCGTTTCAATTCCTCCCTTTCATGCTTTTGCCGATAAAAAAAAAAAAAAAAAAAAACAAGAAAACTAACAGAAATTTGAACCCTAATTAACCAAAACCGTATGATCATGAACCCTCACAGTCCCAGCTAGTGCGGCCACTGCTTCCAACTTCTTCCAAGTCAACTGACGTTGAGCTTCCAAGTCTACAGCCATGGCTTCCTTCTCTGAGTACAGACTCAGGCAGCCTTCGTAAAGTTTAGAATCCATTTCAAGCAACATCCCACGCACATTGGCTGAGAGCCCATGCACTGCTTCGTTCCAATGCCCTTTCATGTTCTTCTCTACTGCCTCCAATATCAGTGGAAATATTACATCTCGATTCTCAGCTATTAAGCTTACTATGTGCCCATTGTTCCACAGGCCAAGTGTTCTTTCCGCAACCTGATCGATCCATGCAAAACTTATCAGAACCAATAGTCGTACGTATTCTCAAAGATCTGGATCAGGGAATTTTTTTTCCGGTTTCACTCTGCATTATCTAGTGATGGGATTTATCATTAATAGTAAATGACACAGAATCTGGGCCCCACACTAAGCAAACCAATCAAAGGAGTTCCAAAAACAATGAATCATATCAGTTCTTTTCTCTAAGCTTTATTAATCAAATATGGCATTTTTCTTTCAACGAAGGCATCTAGGTACTCAACTATGTCACAGAAGAGACTGCATAGGGAGAGAGGAAGTTCAAAGCAAGTAGTGTGACCAACTAAAGCCAAAGGAACATCCCAATTGTCATGCACAGAATTTATTTAGTAAATTAAAGCTTATGTTCTGCTTCAGAATTGAC
>NW_021634641.1:0-69074 GCF_004799145.2 Neltuma alba
CTGTTATGCTATGTTCTTCATTCAGCTCTGATATAGGTTTGGTATTTCTATAATATCTCTTAAACCACAAATCTGTTTGAGCTAAAACTTGATTCATATGAAACCAAACTCAGAACATGGTTCATAGACAAAGATCACCTTCAAAGAGTTACCTATAAGGGAGATGTGTTGCTCAAAACATTACAGTTGGGTTTAATGTCTTTATCTGACCTTCAGTCACTATGATGAAGATAACTTTGTGACTATAACAAATTTTGGAGTGTTTCTTATTGCATTAGAAAGTAGACTCAAAGAACTTTTTAGGGATAGGTCATGTGCAAAATTTCAGGTTGAATTGGAAGATTTGTGATCACTCAAAGTTAACTTTTATTTTGCTTGAATCAGAATTCGAGTTTATTGAGGCAAAAACCAAAAGTTCTACATTGGTTGATTAAGCTCTCAAGCAACATGCTACTCAAACATGTTATTAAGTAAAATCACTAGAAGAAATGAGGAAATGAAAAGTCATTATCAGATGTTACTCAAGCCTGATCAAGCAACTACTTACTCGATCAATTTATCGAGTTTCTGGTACTGTCTCTTCGATTCTTCTCTTTTATCTTCATATGCATTATTAAGGTTTTATCAGTAACCTGTCAGATAAATGGTTTTCGGATAATGTTATGGATAAATGTATTTATCAATCACTTGATCGATAAACAAGGTTAACATTATAGATAAATAGGTGATCAATAAAAAGACAGATAAATGGTAAAACTCTTCCACTTAAGTTATATTCTGTTTCTTTCATCATTTATCGATCACTTTATCGATCAGATATTTATCGATAACCTAATCAAACATTATTTAATAACCCACTCAGTTTGTTTTTGTTCAAGGTTGTTGTTTGGTTGTTTTATCAATAACTTGATCGATCTGTGATTTATTGATCAAATGATCAATCATCACTATTTCACTGAGTTACTTTTTAAGCTGTATTTTTCAATTACCTAATCGATAATCTAATTATTGATAAATTGATCGATCACCCAATCTTCTGAAACTTCTGTTTTCATATAACGTGATCGATCAAGGTTTTTCTTAGTATTTCTAAAATAAGTTTTCAACGGTATTTTATTGATCACTTGATCGATTAAGGTTTAATCGATCACTTACTCGATCATCATATATTCTGTGACTACTATGTGAAAATCTTTATTAAACCTTTTTATCAATCAATTTTCCTATCAACTGTTAATCGATAAAGTATTCAATCAACACACTTTGAAAATATATTTACCTTACATTTAGCTTTATCGATAATATGATCGATCAAACGTTTTTTGATCATCTGTTCGATCATTGCACCAGTTCATTTTCATAGCAGCTTTTCATAATGATCCTTAAAAGCTATTTTCTTTTCATATTCAAGCTTTTCTCAGCCTTCCTTTAACACATAACTCTCTATTGAAAAGACACGAAGAAGGCAAATGTAACTTGAAAGGGATTAACCTTACATATTTCATTTGGAGTTCATTGCATTCATGCTTCATTGTTTATCGATCATTTGTTCGATCATCATATGATCCATAATCTATTCGATAATTGCATATATTTGCTATATCTTTTCTTCATATAATTAATTGATAATATGATCGATCAAAGGATTATCGATCAAGGCATCGATTAAGTAAGTTCATCTTACTTTCTGAATATCTGATGATTGATTCCATGTTTTCCAACTTATTTTTTCTAAGATTATCAGATACTTATCACTTGATTTGAGGAAGATTATTTCAGGTAAAGAACCACAATGAATTATGATGTGAAGAATCAACTTTTGTCAGAAGCTTCCAACGGCTAGTTTCAACGGTCATATTTAGGGGGGAGAAATGTCACATCAAGTAATATCATATTTAGGAATAGGGATATTCCTAAATAACTAAGTGTTAAAAATGACAAGGAGAAATAGAAGAATTTTGGTAGAAAATAATTATTATAATTTTCCAAGTCGATTGTGAAAAGTTTGACTAATTAAGGAAAATTGGTCAAGAATAATTATGGAAAAATATTTTCAAGCCTCAAAAAATTAAGAAAAAATAAGGACAATGTTCCTTGAGAATTATATAGGATTATAAAATTGGTTTTATGACCAAATTGCCATTAGAGAAATTACAAAGGAATTTAAGGGTGATTTAATCTAGTTTAAGGTCCTTTATTTGGAAAATTCCAAATAAATATTTGGAAGGAGAATAAAATCTAAAGAAAATTTCTATGATATTCCAAGGAATTATAAGAGATTATGCAATTAAAAGAAGACCCTCAAGTATCCAAGATTTTTCCCAATTCCTCTGAAAAGTGGAAAAATACTAAAGAGAAGGAAATTAATTTTCCTTTTTATTTAATTATTGGGAAATTAAATTTGAGACAAAGAGAGCAATTTGGGAAGATAAAAATGAGGAGAATAAATTATGGATCTGACAGAAAATAATCACAGGGGCCAGAATACTGTAATTATAGAAAAGAGGTTAATCCCGAAGTCAAGTGCACCGATAAAGCAAGACTAGAGTCTTGCAATTCAAATGGTTTACATTTGGCCATGTGTCAAGCCACTAATATAGAGGATTTAAAGTTTCCAAGTTTCAAGCCACCAATGTCGAGGATCTTGACTTTTGAAATTAATTTCATTTGGTATTAAGTTAATTAAGAGAGAGGATCAAGATTAAGTAAGCATTTGACACATGGCATGGCATTAAATGTTAGTGGTTGGGATATTTTGTGCACTTAATGAGCTCCTCCTCCCCCATTTTTTTGAATGTGTTTCGGCCAAGAGAAAGCTAGAGAGGAAAAGGAAGAACTTCAAAGGGAAACCAAGGAGAAAGGCATCAACTTTGAGCATACAAGTGAGAATCAAGGTTAATTTATGGTTCCAAATGGTTCCTTGCCTTGTTTGCTTGAGTTGTATGGTTGAAATTTCTGGTTTTCTTCCTTCTTTGGTGCTGGCTGAAATGTATAATAAGTAAGGGGGGAAGTTTTATTGTTCAACCTTGCTAGAACACTTCAAAGCATGATAGATCCTAGTGGTTACAAGTGGTTATAGGTTATTTTTGAAATGTTTTCTTTGTTATGTTACAGGTGGACCATTTCAGCCAAAGCAAGAGCTAGACCCTAGGATGTGTTTTTCAAAATTTTGAGGCTTCCATGGTGTTCAAAATGAAAAATAGCGTAAGGTAAACCTAAAGAACAAGTGTTGGAAGCCATAGAATCAAAGTTGTAATTCTTAGATAATGAACCCTTTTGGTTTGGCCAAGCTGAAACTGGAAGAGGATATTTTATTTTGTTAAATTCAAGTAGATAATTGGAATCTACATGAAAAATTGTGTAGGAATGAGTCAAGAGGGAGTTTTTAGGGTTTAAAGAAACAAACTCTAAAATTTAAAGAACAAAGGGGAAAGCTTTAAGGGACAAAGGTTGTCCTTGAGTTATGTTATTGACTTTTATGTGGAATGGATGATGATTCTTGTTGTCCCTTTTGTGGATTGCCATGTTAGGGTTTGGCATTTGTGGAAGCAAGAAAGAAGAACAAGAAAATCAAAGAGCATTGGATCAAGGTAGTAAGATTTAATTGACCTTAATGTTGAGTGTTGCATTGATTGCTATGCAATTTCATATGCTATTATGTAGTTGAACTAAATGATGATGATGATTGTGTAGCTATACTTCTTGCTTTATGTGCCTTGGCTATTGCATGTTAGAGTGCTATATGTATGAGGTAAAGTAGTTCCCTATTAATAGCAAAAGGTTGGAATGCTTGTAATTGATGCATGTTGGAGTTTTGGTTGATTGATCTTGCTACTGGGATTTCATTAAAATCTCATCCCCCATATATAACTTAACATTTTAGGGACCAAATCATCAAAAGGGAGGCTGCAAATCCAAGGATAAATATGGTGATGAATCATGAGGAAACATTTATATTTGGTTATGTATAAGAATGTATGGTTGGAGCTGTAATCCCTAAGCAGGACGCTAGTCTAGAGCCACGTTTTATTAAGTTATCGAAATAATTTCTGTATGAAATTTGGTATGCTTAAAGTTGATGTCTTGAGCTTCAAATCAATAGGCTGAACATTAAAAATGGCCAATTACACAATTTTGAATGATTTTTCAAAATTAAGATTCAGAATCTGGAAAAAGAATTTTTGCCAAATGGACAGAGGTGACTTTCACAAAAACCTAACACTTTTTCAAATGGAATTGGCTCATAAGATTATTTTTCTTGAAAGAGAATTCAAATATATTTTTATAGAATTTTGAATCACTCTATTTTGATTTTTCTAGATTAAGTTATGAATTTTTGAATTTGGGCAAGAAAATTGGATTTTTACCCGATGAACAGTAAAAAATCCAAAAATCAGTGTTTTTCATGATTTTTGAGCCCAAGACCATCCAAGGTGGTCTAAATTGGTATTAATTAAATCTTAAGTTGATCCGAGGGTAAGGTGTGACAACATACATCATTCATACATAGCTCATATCATCACAATTAGCATCATGGAAATCAACACAACAAGCATAAACATCAAGCACATAAGATAGGTAAGTTCACTACCTTGTACTATAAGCTTTCCTCTTGCTTTTTCTTCGACTCCCTTGACTACCTAGCCATAAAGATTCACTACCTTGGATGTTCCAAGGTCCTAAACATAGCCATATTGATCATACAATCTATTAGGACTAAGGGATTTCATAATGTTCAAGACTAGCTCTCTTGAACTTAACCTTTTCTCTTGATTTTAGGGTTTTCTTTCTAGTTTTTCTATCCTTTAGCCATATTTCTAACATAAATCCCATCATTTCCCATAGTTAAACCTTTTGGTCAGTAGCACCACTTTGGATGGCCTTAGATTCAAGAAGATCAAATCTGAAATTTTTGCTTCGCGGGTACTGTTTATTTGGTATTTCCAAAACTTTTGCTCAACTTTGAAAATTTGTAATTAATTTTAAAAAATAAAAAATAAATGGTTTCAAGTTCTATCAAAATCTCATTAAGTGATCTTTAAATAAAAAATAATTTTAGAAACCACTCCAGTATGAAACAGTGCCTGAATTGTATAGAAATCTCTACTGTTCTAATAGTTAAACACTGTTTTCATATTTTAAGCCCTAACTTTGAAAAATTACCATAAAATGTACACATATCCAAATGAAGTGTTCTACCTAGAGGTTTAAAGATTAGGGATTGTACTTTAATCATGCTAAATTTTAGAATAAGATATAAACAAGAACTTAATCGAAATAGGCATCAAGACACATGCTGGAATCATCACATACCTTGATCTTGAAGCTTAGATCTTGCTCCTTCTTCTTAGGCTTCCCCTATGTTTTTTCCTCTAATTTTCTACTAAGTTTTGCCTCTACAAATGTTTGCCAAGATGCTCTTCTAAGTAGGGTATTTATGGCCAAAATTATGACAAGGGTTGCCAACTCTACCCTTGATAAAATGTGACAATTCGAAAGGCCACTTGTCCAGGCTTCAAGTCTTCCTCCACAAGAACTTGTCGAGTGTCCTTATGACATCATACCCTTGACATCATCAAGCTTCTTGCTTGCCTCACCATTCCATGTGGCGAAATGTTAAAGAAAGGAAAGGAGAAGATTAGATCATGACCCTTGGATCAAACTTGAACTCCAAGTTTCGTTCTAATTTACTTGGCTCACATTTATTCAGCTTTCTTAATGGCCTTTTAGAGCTTCAAAAATTCCTCTGTCTACTCCATAAACTTCCTTTAATCATTAAAAAAATTATGAATTTTCTTGGGCCATAACTCTTCCTTTAACTATTTCTTTTTGAATTTCTCATAAAATGCCTCTTAGGGGCATAACTAGACTTTATATTTTATTAAGGCTACTCTGCTGGCCTTTTGTGGACAAAACTAATTTTATAAGCTTCTTTAGCCTCTTAACTATTTATTCCCTATTTTTAGGTACATTTTTCAGGCTTCCTCATGGCTCAAATAATTGCATCTGGATAATTACCTCAAACTGAGCCACTATACTAAAAATTCCATTAAATCTGCTATAGGGGTATTTTCATCATTTATCTTTATCAAAAGGCTTTTATACACTATTTCCCATTTTCTAGGATTTTTATGAAAATTTTTGTATACTTTCCATAATTACCCCTATTGGCCTGTAACTTTCTGGAACTATGGTTTTGCCTCTACTTGGGCTCAACCTCATGAATCATCACTTTGAGGCCTGCATCTCAATCTTAGGCCTACAGCTGACCTATTTTCCCTTTCTGAGCCCTTGAGACTCTCCTGGAGCCCCTAGCTTTATTTACACTTTTGCCCTTAGAAACTTTCTCACTTGGCAGTTTAGTCCCTATTCCAACTCTAGCTTCTTTTTGCATCTTTTGGACTTTTGCTTAAACAGGCTTGGCAGCCTACCTTCTGTAGGCTACTTTCTGGGTTTCTAGGCCTAAAAATTAGGATGTGATATATATCATAACTTTTTCTTTACTTTTCCTTCATCCCATCTCATTCTCATCTACTCACAGCTGCTATGGCTGACGATTTCACTCCAATTGTAGCTGTTCTTAAAGCTGTGGAGGGCTAGGGTTCCACCCTCTTGAAGATGGAATATGGTGCTTGAGTTCCAATGCTTATTAGGGGATTTTTTTATTTTTATCCTTAGTTTACTATAGATTTATGATTTTCTAGGTCTTAGGAGTTATGGTTTGTAGTTAACCTCTTTGATTATGATTGTAATAACTATTAGATGATTAATTTGTGTTTTGGATTGGTTAATGAGTATTTTGTGCTCTTCAATAGATGTGATTGTATATAAATTCAATTTTGACTACTTACTTCCCTTTTATTCACCATAATCAAGTTAGTTGTTTTGGAAGAAAAGGGTTTTAATTGAATCTAATACATTAACTAATCGCAAGCGCACACTAAGAGAGCTTAACAATGTCTTAAGGACTGGATTCATGAATTAAGATATTGGACTCAATGATATTTAAGGTTTGCTATTTATGAAGCTTAGTGAAAATAACTCCCATTATCACTTATAAACAATGATTGCACTAATCCATTTTCAAGAGGCTCACTATCATCTATTCCGTCCTATCATCATTTGATCAAAAATTCTAAAAATATAATAGCTTAGGTTTATTTTCATTACATATACTTTGGTTACAATTCAAGTTAATCCTCAAAACCCAAAACCCTTTCATTACATTGCATGGCATTAAGTCTAGCTTAGGTGATTAATAAATCTCCACAGGAGCACGACCCTAATTGCACTGCTATCACACCTCCTTTATTATCTCATTATACGATAATTGGAACTCTTTAGGATAATTATGTGAGCCTTAAGTGTGAAAAATTTTCTGAAAATTTGAAACTTTTTCCAAATTTTGTCCAAGTTGTGACTTGGTATCTCTAGGTCACGACTTGAGGTCACAGAGGCAACCTTTACTGCCAGGTCACGACTGGAGATTCCCAAGTTGCAAGTTGGGATCATAGGAAGTCCTCGAGTACTATTCACCATTCATAGAAATTTTTGCCAAATTTAAAAATTCATAACTAATTGTAAAAAAAATCAAAATAAGGTGGTTCTAATTTTTATTTGAAGCTTGCCATGTGTACTATAAGGAAAAAATACTCATTGGTATCGTATTATTATAGAACAGAGACAGAAAATTCACCAAGTTGCACTGTTCATATGATAAATTTCCAATTCTTCAGCATTTTAGCCCAACTTCATAAGGGCATATCTATTAGCACAAAACTCCAAATTTGGTGATCTATCACTTGTTTTAAACCTAAAAATGAGATCTACCAGCATACCAAATTTTAGATCCAGATTCATCTAACTGCTCAAAATCTTGTTGGTCAAACTTGACCCTTAAAAAGTCAACTTTTATCCCTATTCCATACAATTCTTGTCTTTTCTTTTCCTTTTCCTTTCCTTTCACCTGACCTTTCCAATCATACAATACATGCTTAAACATGAGCCCTTACTCAATTGCTTACATATAAATCATCCTTAATCATTGATACAATATTCTAACATAGTTCACAATAATACATAACAACTCATAATAATTTACAAAACATAATTTCAATAACATCAAGCTCAATCATTCTCCAAATTGAATCCCTTTCCTTTCTTCTTGCTTGATCCAATCCCTAGTTGGTGAATGTTGAAATATAAAGGAATGAGATTTCATAGAAATCTCAATAGGAATGAATCATAATCATCATGTTAATCAAGCTTTGCATAATGTATTATTGCACATTACTTCAAAATATTGCCAAGTCATTTGTCATGCATTATGCCATGAAAGAAAATAAGCATATAATCATATTGACATATCATTATGCATTTGGCTAAAGCATATCAAGCATCATAAAATCGACTATTTTCATAACATAATCCAATCAATACAAAGCAAGCAACATAAATATATTTAGCAAGCAAGAAAAACAATCAAATTATAGATTCAATGCTACCTCTTTTACTTGATATAATTTGGTCTTCTCAAAAGTTTAGTGTTCCCCTTGATCCTTCTCCATAAAACCTATCAATTCATGTATAAACATGTCACATCCAGCATTATGGTAATTAGAGATAAGAAATATTCTCAAATTATTGAGGATTAAAAATGATAAGGAAAAGTCAAAGGATTTTGGTGGAAAATAATTACAGTAATTTTCCAAGCCAATTATAGGAAATTGACTAATTAAGGAAAATTGGTCAAATGTAAATAAGGAAAAATATTTTCGAGGCTTGAAAAATTAAGAAAAAATAGGGATAATATCCTTTAAGGGTTATATGAAATTATAAAGTTGGTTTTATGACCAAATTACCCTTAGAGAAATTATGAGAGAATTAAAGGGTGATTTGGGCTAATTAAGGGATTTTATTTGGAAAATTCCAAATAAATAAATTAAGGGGAATAAAATTCCAAGAAAATTTATATGAGATCCTAAGGAATTATAAGGAATTATGGAATTAAATGAAGACTCTCAAGTGTCCAAGATTTTTCCAAATAAATGTGAAAAGTGGAAAAATCCCTAAAGGGAAGGAAATTAATTTTTCTTTATATTTAATTATTAGGAAATTAATTTTGAGACAAAGAGGGCAATTTGGGAAGATAATAATGAGGAGAATAAATTAAGGATCTGACAAAAAATAATTATAGAGGCTAAGCTACTGTAATTATAGAAAAGAAGTTAAACTCAGAGCCTAAAGTATACTGATAAAGCAAGATTGGTGTCTTACAAATCCAAGGGATCCTATTGAGCCATGTGTCAAGCTCTTGAAGGAGAAGATTTGAATTAGCCAAGTATCATTCCATAAATGGAGAGGATCTTGACTTTAGTAATTAATTTCATTTGGAATTTTGTTAATTATGAGAGAGGAATCAAGATTTAGTAGAGTAATGACACTTGGACTATCATTAAAGAAGGTGGTTGGGATATTTTGAAGCATTAATCAAGCTCTTCTCTCCCCTATTTTCATATGTAGTTTCGGCCAAGGGAGAAAATAAGAGAAAAGGAGAGAGTTTGAGAGAAAAACAAGAAGAAGCAAGCACCTTTGATCATCCAAGCAAGGTTTTAAGGTTAGATCTTGGTCCTAAAAGTGTTCTTGCTTTGGTTTCTTTCTCTTTTATGGTTAAAAATCTGTTTCCTCCCTCTCTTGATGTTGACTGAATTGATTAATAAAAAGGGAAAAGAAGTTTTGATAATCACACTTGCTAAGACACAACAACACAAGCTAGATCTTAGTGTTTGCAAGTGAGTTTAAGTTGTTTTAAAGCATTTTTCATGGTTGTTTTCTTGAGCTTCCATTTCTGCCAAGTAAGGAACTGAACCCTAGGATGAGTTTTTCATTATTTTAAGGCTTCCATTATGCTTAAAATGAGGAATGGTGTAGGGTAAACTAAAAGGAACAAGTGTTGGAAGCTTTAAAGCAAAGTTGTGATTTTTGGTTCATGACTCCTTGTGGTTCGGTCAAAGGGAAACTGAAAAAGGCCATTTTATTTTCCTAGATCTAAGCACATATTTGAAATCTACATGAAAAACCATGTAGGGTTGAGTCAAGGAGTGATTTTTAGGGTTAAAAGAACCAAATCTAAAAGTAGTGAACAAAGGAGGGAGCTTTATGGTTCAAGAATCATTTTGATGTATATCCTTGCTTTTTCATCGTTGGATAATGATTATGGCTTCCCTTTTTGATGGATTACATGGTTAGGGTTTGATATTTGTCAAGGGAAAGAGGAGAAGGAAGAAAAGCTAAGACTTTTGGAGCAAGGTGGTGAGTTAAACCTAGCTACTACCACTAACTAGCATTATTGATTATTGTATGGTTAATTGCTATTATTGTGGTTGAGCTTTCTTGATTGTTATGTGGCTGCTCTTTATAATATCTTGCTTTAGCCTTTGCATGTTTGAGTTTGCCAAATGATAAGCATGTTAGTTCACCAATAGTAGCTAATATAATCATGCATAATAATGATGCTTGCTTAGTGCTATAGTTAGTTAATTTGCTACTGGGATTTTCAAAAATCTCATCCCCAAAAATAATGTAACATTTTAGGGCCTGAATCCTCCATGGGAAAGCTGCAGATTGAAGGCTAATTTATGGGGTTTAGCCACAAAAATTCGTGAACTCATTTTGGTTATGTACATATTAAACTAACAGTGCTGAAAGCACACTGACACTGACTGGTTCAAGTGACTTTTTGATTATGCTCCTGAATGCGTTTAATCATGAAATTTTTCATGATGAAAGATAACGTCTTGATCTTCAATTTGATAGCTAATACGTTAAAAATGGCTCAATATACGATTTATAATGATTTTTCAAAGTTAATGGTCAGAATCTGGGAATCAGGGTTTTTGGCAAATGGACAGTGTTGCTTTTCTCAAAAACCTGATGCTTCCTCATAAGGAATTGAACAATGAGATTATTTTTTTCCTTGGAAGAGGACTTAAATAGCTTTAAGTAGAATTTTGAATCACCCTAATTGGATTTTTGTAGAATAAGTTATGAATTTTTGAAGTTGGGCCAGAAAAACTGGATTTTTACCCGATGAACAGTAAAAATCCGAAATTTAGCGTTTTTATGGTAAAAAGTGAGCCCAAAACCATCCAATGTGGTCTAAAATGATTTTGAAAGGAACCTAAGTCAATATAATAGTAAGGTGTGATAAAACACACCTCAAATTATCAATAATTCAAGCATAAACACAATTGCTTGACATTAAGTTCAATTAACCCTCTTTTTCCTTAATTTTTGACATAATTAATTCTTCTGTGTTTTCATTAATCTCTTGGTCCATTCCTTTAAAATTTTTTATATAGAATCCAAATATCAAATCATATTTTACAAAATCACATTCCTTCTCCTTCATTTTACATTGGCCGAATAGGGGTAGTATATGTTCCAAAAATTCTATTTTTGATTCCAATGATTTTAAACACCTTCTCCTGGTATTTTCCTACACAAAAACACCTTTTGAACTCATTGGAACTATCAAAACACATCAAAACAAACTCCTACCCTAAGAACATGTGCTGATCGAATTGATTCCTTAATAACCCTAACTTGGTTTTCTTCCAAAAATCAATCCAAACATCACTTAAACCTAATGATTCCAACTCACTTTTAAGGCTTCTATCCTTCCTTAACTCTAACTCATGTAGATCGAAAATGGGCAGCAATTTTCTATTAGAAAACAACTCAAACTTTCAACCAAAACAAGTTTTAATCTTAATCATAATAAAGCTTAAATATACCTTGATGAATCCTTGACTAAAGCTTGGTGATTTTTTCTTCAAATACACTTACTAAGATCAGTTTCAAAGCTTAAGAGAACACTTGGATAGCACCTCCTCTCTTTTGTCAAAATTTCACCTATTTTAGTGTATTTTAGGGAGGTATTTATAGAAAAATTTGCTGCCCTCTTCCCCTTCACTTGTGACACGAAATTTTGCCAACCACGTGGCTATGTGGTTGCCATCTAATGTCCCAAAATTTCAGATCATGCCATGTGTCCAGTCTTTAGAATATTCTACTAATATTTTTACTGAAATTGGACTTAAATCCAATTAATTTTTGGGACACTATTTTGCACGAAATTTTGGAATTTTCTTGGCCTAAAATGAAGCCTAATTTTTCTCTAAAAAGAAAGAAAAAGTTAGGCCTACTCATAATTATTAATTTCAAATAAAAACAAAGTTTATTAGCTACTATTCACTAGTAATTTTTCTTAATTTTTCTAGACCTCCAAAATCATATTTTTCTCCATGAAAAATCCTCTTTTAATATAATAATATGATCTAGAAATTTTCAAAATTTTTCTCTACTTCTAACTATTTATTTTGAATTTTCCCTGAATAGGTCCTTAATTGGTAAAACTTTTGGAAATAAATTTTCTAAAATAATTTCCTGTACTTTCAGGGCCTGAAATCAATTTTATAAATTGTAAAAAATATTTAGATAATTATTTCACATTTTTTCAGAATTATTGAGGCCTCTAACTATTTAAAATAATTAATTTCACCCAATTTTCACTATTTTTCTCAAAAAACCTTTGTTTTCATAAAACTCTGTAAATAGCTATTTTCACACTATTTTCATTTTTCAGGCCTCAATTAAGGTTCCAAAACCTTTAATTTACCTTTTTACCATTTTTTGGAAATTTTTAAAACTCTCAAATTTTTCCTTTTTGCCCTTCCTGGATTGATAATCTCAAAAATATCAATCCGGATCCTATCGGGGTTTCACATCAAAAGTTGTTTCGCTCATCTATCTACTTTCTACCTTGGCCCTCATTCTAATTTTTAACTCTCTATGTCAGGGTAAACTTTTCAAGATGTGACAACTGCTATATTGCATCTCTTGGATCTGGCTATAAATTTCTTACATTTAACCCCAAAATGTAACGACACAGTAAAACTAATGGTGCCATTGCCAAAGAGCCAAGATATTGATTCCCTAGGCTAGTTAAGTGTCAATTATGGTTGATTGAGGATCAGAGCCTCTTAGATTACATTTTTACATTGTGCATGATAGGTTTTGTATTGCATAAAAATTTTAAGATATACAAACAAAAATCTTGATTTTAGTTTTTTTTTTTTGCACATAGTTTCATACATTTCATAGCATTCTTTGCATTTTTGACTTGTTTGTCCAACCTTGGAGCTTTAAATTGTACATTTCTTGGTTGGGAAACATTTTTGAGGTTTGTTTTGAAATTTTAGAGATTTAGCATAGTGTTTGTGCCTTTTGGATTTCATTCTATCACTGTTTCTGCTTTTCTGTTCTGATTTTCTGGCATTCAAGAATTGTTTACTATGGCCACAATTCTTCTTCATCGTGTCAACCTTACAAAATTTTGCTAGAATTCCTTTTGGGAGAGCTTCGTTGAAACCTCAAATTAATCCTCAAAGCCCAAAATCCTTTTATTATATTGCATGGCATTTAGTCTAGCTTAGGCCATCAACAAAGGCTCCATGTGAACACGACCTGGATTGCACTACTATACTGCATCTCTTGGATCCAGTTATAAATTTCTTACATTTAACCCCAAGACATAACAACACGGTTAAATCAATTGTTAATATGTATACATTGAGTTGTCAATCCATGCTCTTTCACTTGTTAATGTCATTATGCTAAATTCTGATTTAGACCTTATATATATTCACTTTAGAACACATGAACTACATTAAAAAGGAAAAAAAAAAAAAAAGAAACCTTCATTTACCACTGAATCAAGGGGCATGCAATGATGAGGGTGCTTGCTTATGATGTTATGATACTTTCAATGACGAGTTAGAGTGCATGTAATGACAAGCGAGAGTGTTTGCAAATGACAGTTCATTTTATATGAGAATATATACTATAAATTTATTTTGGTTATAATATGATAGGCAAGTTATATAGATTTTGATATAAAATGAATTTCAATAAAAGCGCTACTACTTGTTATTGCAAACACCCTTATTTGCCAATATTTACATCTTAACTTGTCATTTCCATGATGAATAAATGGTTACAATTTTTTCATAGTTCTCTTTTATCTTTCTTTTCAGTACTCTAAAAATTATTTGCTTTGAGATATATTGCTTTGATTGACAATAGATGATAAGAAAGAAACATTTTCCTAGTTCTCTTTTATCTTTCTTTTCAGTACTCTGAAAATTATTTGTTTTGAGATATATTACTTTGATTGACAGTAAATGATAAAAAGGAAACCTCGAAACATGACTATGCACAAATATATCGTTTCATTCAATTCAAACTTTTATACAAATTTTGTCACCAACTAAAATAGAAACACTTAAAACTTGAATTACAAGGAAGCAAGTTACATCCTACATCCCATGATCTTCTCTTTTGTACAGTTTTTTACATGAACTACAATCAAGTAAATTGGTCTTTAGATTGCTTTTATCCAAGTGTATAGCATTACCTAAATGATTTTATAGGCATCTACTCATGTGAAGTTGCTTGTCTTCAACTCATTTATACATTTTGACAGCTTCCATACTTTCAGCCACATTGCCAATTTGATTAACTAGTTAAAAGAATGGAAATAGATTCTTCAAAATTGATATACAATGTGAGCTTCAATACTTGTCAATATGCTTTGGATTATCATATGCATCATTTTTCAAGTAATTTTACTTTTAGTATATTGTAATTTCCAGTCTTTAGAACAAAACAGTTTGCTCTTCTTTAACAACACTACTTGTAGTTGCACTTAAAGTATTAAAGAAATTAGCAATATGTGTGTGTGTATACTCCACCATAACTAACAATAAGAGAGGAACAAAACAATATGTCAGTTATATCACTTCATTCACATTGGAAGTTTGTATATTGTGAAGCGAATACCTGCCTTGCATTAAAATTTACAAAATGTGGTATCTATAATCGAACAAGATCTAATAATCACAACAAAATCTACTTAACTAGTGTAACACCTTCACTTTTTACCAAATAACCATCCAATTAGAGGCAAATTTAATCACATTTCATGGCCAAAAGTTTGAAAAATGGACTTTGAAAAATTTTGCTCACAAGTTACTATTCACAGCAACTTATAAATTGGCTAAATTTTGAAAATTCATAACTGATTTTGGAAAAATCAAAATTGAGTGATTCCAAGTTTTATTGGAAGCTCTTTGGAATATTTTTTGAGGAAAAATAAGCTCTGGACAAATTGTCATCAAATTCGAGCCCAGTTTTAATTTCAAAAAGCACTGTTTATTTGGTGATTTTTTATTTTTTTCAGTATTTTTGCCTAACTTTAGATATGCATAATTTCTTACACAAATATCTGTTTGAGACATATTACCACTCATTTTAAACGAAAAATAAGATCTATTGACCTAGAAAGTTTCATGAATTGTCTCACACGAAAGCTCAGATTCTTGTTGGTGAAAGCTTTCTCCCAAATGGTTGACTTTTAACCCTAACTATCAATTCTTTCCACAATTAAACCTCTAGCTTGGCATACCCATTAATCAACCACATAGTTGATTTTAATAGCATATTTAGCATATAATTGCATAAGGTTGTCACATAAGTCATCATAAAATATTCATTTACATTCTTCCTCAAAAATGCATGAAATGATTAAAACCATAAAGTGCCATTGCAATTATAATTTTTTCATCCATTGACCACATCCTTGCCCTTTCCTTGAGATATTGAAGGCCCTAAGTTTTTGTTAAACATTCATAGGAATCTTAGTAGCATAACACCACATTCACAATGTCACATAAGCAAAGCATTTTATGCTAAATGAACTTGCTAATACATACTTTCACTTAATGCACATGCCATAGAAAGAACATAATATACTTCTCATTCATAACATTTAGAAAGTAAATGCTAGCTACCTCTTTCAAGCCTTTTTCCTTTCCTTCAAGCTCTTCCTCTTGAGCAATATTTTTTCTCTTTTGATGCTAGGCCTGTTGATAACACAATAGGATATTACAAATTATTATTTCATCCAAAACATTAATCAAATAACCCTTATACCCCTTTCTTTTTATTTTTGGGTTATTACTTACAACTTTGATTCTTTAAATCTCTTGGGTCATTTCTATATAATTTTTTATAAATTTCCCATTTTGACCCTTAAGGGACCCGACATTATCAGTCCGGCTCCCTTCTGGGTTTCTGAGCATTGCCAATGTATCTTTCATTGACTCTTAACTTAATCTTCTCAAGGTATACTTATAGAGAAAGGAATATCCCATCCCTCTCTCCTCAGTGACTTAATTAATTGAATAATATCTAATCAGAGTCGATTTTGCCGAATTCTTTTCTACTGGCTCATAACTCTGTCGATCTGTCTCTGGGCTTCATTCTTTCCCTTTCATCATGAGAAAATCCTCGGGTTAAAAGTCAAATTGTAGACAGCTATTTTGATTTTCCCCGCATAGGGTATTGTTAGAATGACTGATCACCCAAGAGGGGGGTGAATTGGGTGTTAATTAAAATCAAAAACCTTTTCGCAATATAATTAAATTCATAAGAAATTCTGAATATAAAAACAATGAATCGACATAAGTATAATCACAGTAGTAAGATGGTTTAGCTGGAAATATAAAGAGGTAAGGGAAGAGAAGATGCAAACTGTGATTTATCCTGGTTCGGTCCTGACTGACCTACGTCCAGTCCCCAGGCTCCCCCTGAGATTTTCAATCCACTATCTCCCTCAAGTTTAACAGGGTACTTGAGAACCAATACAACCACAAGTTTGATCCGGGCACTTGTGACGCCACTTACAATCCTTAGACTAATCAGTCTATTGAATCAGCAACCTCTAACTGAGGTAAATACTCCCCCTTACACACCGTAAGGATACAATCTGATAATGATAATGAAGATTGAATATTTTTTCTCTCAAAGAAGTGATAGATGAATCTTAAGCACGTTTGGGAAACTCTCCTCTCTATCTTACGAATACATAAGTTTTAGTCTATGAAGTACAGAGACAGGGAGTTTTCTTTCGGAGCTCTAAATGTGAATATGTTGATTCGGCATTTTAGCATTTGATGTTGTAAGCTCAGACTCTTCTCCTTTCTTGTTTTGAATGCTCTTCTATTTATAGATGATATTGGGTACTTGACCGTTGAAACTAGCCGTTGGAAGCTTCTGACGAAAGTCGATTCTTTACCTCATAAATTCGTTGTGGCTCTTTACCTGAAATAATCTTCCTCAGATCAAGTGATAAGTATCTGATAATCTTAGAAACAATAAGTTGGAAAACATGGAATCAATCATCAGATCTTCAGATATTCAGAAAGTAAGATAAACTTACTTAATCGATGCCTTGATCGATAATCCTTTGATCGATCATATTATCGATTAATTATATGAGGAAAAGATATAGTAGATATATGCAATTATCGAATAGGTTATGGATCATGTGATGATCGAAGAAATGATCGATAAATGATGAAACATGAGTACAGTGACCCAAAAATGATTTATGCAAGAATAAACCTTTTCAAGTTACGTTTGCCTTCGTATCATTTTAATAGAGAGTTATGTGTAAAAAGAAGGCTGAGAAAAGCTTGAAAGAAAATAGATCATTGATTTTAAGAATCATCATAGTCGACTGATGTTTAAACGGAAAACGTTCCAAGATCGAACAAGTGATCGAACACTTGTTGATCGAACAGATTATCGATAATCCAAGTGTTACAGAAATGAAACTTTAGTCATTGATGATCGAACACATTATCGATAAATGAATGATGGATAACCTTATCGATAAACAATAAGCAAAAGTATATTTAGTAAAAACACAGGCTATGTGAGTTGATCGAATAGGTGATCGATAAAAGGTTGATCGATAATACTATCGATAAAAAGATCTATTCTTGTAAAACCAAAAAGCTGATTTATCGATCACGTTATGTGAAAACAAGGTAAACATGAAGTGCGGTGATCGATCATATTATCGATAATAAGATTATCGATCCAGTGATCGAAGAATCATGGTTTAAAACCGATGTGCTAATTATTGATCATGTGATCGATCAGGTGATCGATAAGCTACTAAAATAATTATCTGCATGCAGAGCTATGAAGCAATGTTCGATCATATTATCGATAAATGACTGATCGATAAGATGATCGATAGATGGAGACTAAAGCAAGACATAGAATGAGTAGACCGCATTACCATTTATCTGTCTTCTCATCGATAATCTATTTATCGATCATGTTATCGATAAATGCCTATTTATCCATAACGTTAACCTTGTTTATCGATCAAGTGATCGATAAATACATTTATCCATAACGTTATCCGAAAACCATTTATCCAATGGGTTATAAAATCTCAATAATGTGTATGAAGATAAAAGAGAAGAATTGAGGAGATAGTACCAGTAACTCGATAAGTATGTAGTCGCTTGATCAGGCTCGAGTAACATATGATAATGGCTTTTCATTTCTTCATCTCTTCTAGATCTTTTACTCAATAACATGTTTGAGTAGCATGTTGCTTGAGAACTTAATCGTTCAGCGTAGAACTTCTGGTCTTTGCCTCAATAAATTCGAAGTCTGATTCCAGCAAACCGAAGGTCAATCTTTGGGTGATCATAAACCTTCCAATTCAACTCCAAATTTTGCAAATAACCTATCCCCAGAAAGCTATTTGAGTCTACTTTCTAATGCAACAAGAATCACCCCAAAATTCGTTGTGGTTGCACAGTTATCTTCATCACAATGACTAAAGGTCGGAATAAAGGCGTTAATCCTTACTGCAATCTTTCGAGCAACATATCTCCCTCATATGAAACTCTTTGAAGGTGAATTTGATGTCCATGAACCGTGTTCTGAGTCTAGTTTCATAGGAATCAAGTTTCACCTCAAACGGATTTGTGGTTTGAGAGATATTGAAGAAATACCGAACCTATGTCAGAGCTGAACGAAGAACAGAGCATAACAGAGGATGTGTTTTTATCGATAACTTGATCGATCATTGGATGATCGATCAATTGATCGATAATTGCCCATGAAAATCACCTCTGAAGCTTATTTTCCATCTTTATATGAAGGGTGACTCAATATATGATGGTATAACTTCCCGGTTGGATATTTTAGCTTCCGATTGAGCCATTCAAATTTCTGATTGAGCATAGCAACCTTTAACATCAAATCTATGAACTTGAATCTTGATATTTCCATTTGATCTTGCAAGTTCTTCTTTTCTCAATCTCTCTTCTTCTTCTTCCTCTTGATCATTCTCCATAACTCAAAGTGCAACATAATAACTCCTTTCTTTTCTTGAGGAAACTACACAAGATATTAAGTATGATAGTTAGTCAAAATATGAGATAAATAATTTATGTAAACTTTTTGCTCTATTATTTGACATCATCAAAACTAATCATATCTAACATTCTCCCCCTTTTTGATGATGGCAAATCCTTTGTGAAAAATATGGATGATATGAAATCAAATCAGATGCAACATATTTTTCATGCCTATCTCTCCCCCTATTTGACATCAGCAAAAAGTTTAAATGACATAGCTCCCGTGTGAGGGGTAATCTTTCCCCCTATATCATTCTCGTCTCTCAGTGTGCACAAACCATGTAATGCATCAATATTCATAAATTATAAAGGAGAGGGTTTAGAAATGCTCATTTGAATTCGGCAAGTTGAGAAATTGATCCATGAAGTCCATTGCCAAGCTTAATGCTCATTCGTATTGGCATTGGTGATTATGCTTTGAAAGTTGATGCCAGTAATCTTTCTATCTTCAATCACTTTCTCTTTTCTCCTTATCTTGATTGCGCATTAAATTATCAATCCTCAAATTGGATAATTTATTCTGTAGTCCAGTGAGGAGTTTCTTTCATAGCATAAATTCTCCTGTTATGAATTCAACAACTTCTTGCAAGGAGAATAGTTAGTACAATCAAATATCAAATGTATACATAATCCTTCTATAAATTGTTTTCGAATTGGATCATGAAAGGAAAATGTGAAAGCAACTCATCATCAAAACTAATCAATTGACAGTGAATGCAGATGAGTATACGATTATGACGAAGGAGATGAGCTTTTAAGATATAAGACACATGTGAATGTGAAGTTCCCCTTTAATCAGAAAATTGATAGGGTGGAGACTAAGGATGATCGAATAAGAATAGTTGAAACACAATGCATAATTATAGAACATGTTAAAGCAATTGATCGAATATGTTATGAATAATTTTTGTAGTGAGAGGTCATACCTGTCTAAGTTGATCGATCATGTGATCGATTAACAGTTATTCGATCAATTAATCGATAATTCTTACCAAATTGAGTGATTTGTCTCAAATCCTTGTTGCTCCTGATCGATGTGTTGATCGATAATTGACTTATCAATAAGCTTATCGATAATTCTCCCTCCAATTTTGTTCTTTCGCCTTACGTACTTCATTTATTGATCAGGTGATCGATAAATTAACCTTTCCTTGTAGCATGATTATCGATGTCATCATCGATCATTCCATACTCTGTTCACCTCTGTTTTTCAATGTCAAAACAGAGCTTTCCTACACAACAAATTTCTATCCTCTTCGATGCTTAAGTTAGTCTTCTAATCATCAAACATTAAATCGAAATACTCAAAATAAAGAAGTAATGTAGAATTTCTTACAGCTCATTGGGATTTACCATTCCTAATTCTCTTCTGAAGTATTTGAACTTCTACTGGTCATGAGGCTTTGTGAAATGTCTTCTATTTGATACTCATTAGGAATGAATTCTACCTTCACATCTTTCTTTTGAACATGGTCCCAAATAAAGTGATGTCAAACATCAATATGCTTGGTTCGGGTATGATTGACTGGATTCTTAAATAGGCTGATTGTGCTTGTGTTGTCACACAGGATTGGGATTTCCTTCAACTTGATTCCCAAATCTTGTAATTATTGTTTTAACCATAAAATTTGAGCACAATAGCTGGCAGTGGCAATGTATTCTGATTCTGTAGAAGATATGGCCACAGTGTTTTGTTTCTTACTAGACCACGAAACAAGACAGCCTCTTAGGAATTGGCATTGTACACTGGTTTTTTTTGTTTATTTGTTTTGTATCCTCCATGATCAGCATCTGAGTATCCCATTAGATATTCTGCTCTCTTCTTTGGATATCATATTCCCAAATTCTGAGTTCCGACAAGGTATCTGAGAATTCTCTTGACGGCTTCTTCATGTGATTCTTTGGGGGCTAATTGGTATCTTGCACACATTCCCACACTGAATTGAATATCTAGCCTGCTAGCAGTGAGATAGAATAATGATCCAATCATTCCTCTAAATTAGTTAGATTCACATCCTTGCCATTCTCGTCCGTGTCCAACAATATGGTTGAGCTCATAGGTGTATTTGCACTCTTGGCTTGCTCTAGACCATATTTCTTCATAAGTTCTCTGAGATACTTTGTTTGAGATATGAAGATCCCATTCTTCTTCTGTTTGATTTGCAACCCGAGGAAGAAATTCAATTCTCCTATCATTGACATCTCCATCAATAGAATTTTATCTTATAATTCTTTAGGATGCCTACAACACAAATATTAGTTCTTCGGTACCCAACTACTCTGGGGTCCACACCATGTTAGCTACAATGACTTATATGGATTAAACCATATGATTTCTGAGCAAAGAATGTGTATCAAAAGATTTTATAACTAAAAGATCATCAATCATAAATTCTTTTTGAAATCAGATTTGATCAGATCAACTTTAAAAAAAAATAATAGCTTGCGTGAAAACAGGTTAGCCATGAATGATCATGAATTTGAAAACAATGATTTATTCAAATCATGAGTGTTATGTAAAAATATGCACATGAAGCTAGAAGATAAATAATGCTTCCTTTGAATAAGGTTTTTAACGCAGTTGTTTAAAACATGAATGTTGAAAACAAAGTTTTAAAAACTTGTTAAAAGTAAATACTTTTGTTCAAAAAAATATGGAAGTCAACAAATTGAGGGAAAATATCATCTAGCTTCAATTTGTAAGATCAGATCGGATAACATGTAAACAACAATATTAACACATTAGAGAGTTTTTCTGAGAGTAAAAGTCATATGGATAGGATGTTAGCCGAAAGGCTTTTCACGATGGAGGTTCAAAGACTTTGCTCACACTCAAATACTGGATTTTTGAATAATGAAGTACATTAACTCGTTAGTCCAAATGACTAGCAGGTTAAATAGATTCCAGAAGCTATACAAGTCATTCCATTGAAATGGTTAATCACATAATCGTGCTTGGAATAACTCAGTCAATAAGGATAAACACATTAAGCATAAGGCTTTGACGTGTTGGAATCTTTCTGTAAAGATAGACTTGAAACTCACATGGATGGTTAACTTGTTAGACTGAAGGTCTAACTTGTTGAAAAATAGGATTTAGGAGTTCAAGTATAGGAGCACATTAAAACTAGGAATTAACACGTTAGAGATGGAGAAAACTCTGTTAGAAGGATTTGAAGCATTTCTGACTTTTAGCACTCAAAATATTAACTTCCAATTTTAAAAATCATTTGAATGCAAAACAAAAATGAATATCTTTGAAATCATTTGTATGCACTTTCACAATGAGTTTTAAAAAAAATTTGGATTGTGCATTTGAAAATACAAACACATAGAAACTATGCACAATTCTATTTTCGGTCCATTTAGCAATCGGAAAATAAATTGAAGATCATAAAAGATTGATTGCTAATGAATGCAACAAGGAACAAGCATTCATTACCCAAATATGAATTTCATATCAGCACAGTAAAGGGTAAAGATTAGATATCACCATATTTTCTCTTGTCCTTGTGACAGCTTGTTTGATTTGGATGGATTAGTGTTGATTTTTCTTCTTTCCACATTCAGCACCAAAATCCATATCAGATAAGCTTTCTCCCTTCTTCCTTAGGTACTTGGAGGATTGCTTTTGCATACCCAATGCATTTTTCTGTGAGGTTGAGACTTTTGATTTCTCGCTCTGGGTGCTTGCAATATTCTCTCATAAACTGTAGACTCAAGAAGTCTTCTGCTTAATGCTTGAGAGATCCTCCGTTTCTTGTTCTCCTCAAGGTAATCGAATTTTACACTGTGGTAGTCCATCCTTGAGGCGCAACATACTCCTTTGGCTTGTATCCATTGCTTCCTATGATTGGACTTTGTAGTTCCAGCAATGGGTGCTCTAAGAGTTCTCATGTTGATCATGTAAGTAGCTCTCTTAGGCACTTTCTTCTTCTTTAGGCCAATATGTCGTTCTTAGAAATATCCTACAAAATTAAAATACTAGAAGGACATTTTGGTACCCATTTTGCTTTGGGTCCTTGAGTGTTAGCATTGGACTTTACTTGTCCTTTGGGAACCCAAACAAATTTATTTCTCACATTAGGATTTCTTCTAAAATAGCATGCGTGAGAAATGTGACCTGATTTACCACAATAATTGCAAATAACAGAATGATATCCATTATGAGATTTTATGCAAATATTGCGTTGGTCAAAAGAATGCAATCTTAAATGATTTCTCTTTGTAAGTTCTTTCTTCCTTGTAAATTTTCCAGCATGATTAAAAACATTTTTACTTTTGAAAACAGAATCAATGACTGGTTGAACAAAAGTTTTATGCAAACTTTCAAAATCATTTTTCATAAGTAATGTATGAGAAGAATTGGGACCGTTTACCTTAAGTGCATCTTGAGCTCCAAATAATGATTCATCATATTCGTCCATACTGAGCTCTTCTTGATGCTCATCTTCCTCTTATTCTTCTATGTTGACAGACTTATGGAAGTATTGTGTGATTTCACCTTCTTCGATCTCGACTTCCATTTGTTCACTAAGAGTGGATGATTGTGTATCCCCTTTTTGATCGGTCTCAAGTGAACTGTCTTCACATTTAGCTTCAACACAAGTGTTAGAAGTATAACAAGAGTCAAGAGTATCTAAAATATTCTTGGCAGTAGAGCAAGATCTGATTTTCTCATAATCAGTTTCAGTTAAAGCACTATACAGAATTTTCATTGCTTGAATGTTCAAAGAAAACATTTTCTTTTCTTTTTCGGTCCAATCCTTTCTTCGTTTAAAAACAAAATCATTTGTAAAAACATATCTCATATCAAAATCAATAGTTTTCAAAAATCGTATCATACGAGCTTTCCAATACCAAAAATCAATATCTTTGAGAAATGGTGGAATTGTATAATCAAAACCTTCAAAATCAGTCATGATCTTTGCACTTGAGATCGTTAGATCCTTTAAACAAGTGACCTGCTCTGATACCAAATGTTACAATGACTGATCACCCAAGAGGGGGGTGAATTGGGTGTTAATTAAAATCAAAAACCTTTTCGCAATATAATTAAATTCATAAGAAATTCTGAATATAAAAACAATGAATCGACATAAGTATAATCACAGTAGTAAATGGTTTAGCTGGAAATATAAAGAGGTAAGGGAAGAGAAGATGCAAACTGTGATTTATCCTGGTTCGGTCCTCACTGACCTACGTCCAGTCCCCAGGCTCCCCCTGAGATTTTCAATCCACTATCTCCCTCAAGTTTAACAGGGTACTTGAGAACCACTACAACCACAAGTTTGATCCGGGCACTTGTGACGCCACTTACAATCCTTAGACTAATCAGTCTATTGAATCAGCAACCTCTAACTGAGGTAAATACTCCCCCTTACACACCGTAAGGATACAATCTGATAATGATAATGAAGATTGAATATTTCTTCTCTCAAAGAAGTGATAGATGAATCTTAAGCACGTTTGGGAAACTCTCCTCTCTATCTTACGAATACATAAGTTTTAGTCTATGAAGTACAGAGACAGGGAGTTTTCTTTCGGAGCTCTAAATGAGAATATGTTGATTCGGCATTTTAGCATTTGATGTTGTAAGCTCAGACTCTTCTCCTTTCTTGTTTTGAATGCTCTTCTATTTATAGATGATATTGGGTACTTGACCGTTGAAACTAGCCGTTGGAAGCTTCTGACGAAAGTCGATTCTTTACCTCATAAATTCGTTGTGGCTCTTTACCTGAAATAATCTTCCTCAGATCAAGTGATAAGTATCTGATAATCTTAGAAACAATAAGTTGGAAAACATGGAATCAATCATCAGATCTTCAGATATTCAGAAAGTAAGATAAACTTACTTAATCGATGCCTTGATCGATAATCCTTTGATCGATCATATTATCGATTAATTATATGAGGAAAAGATATAGTAGATATATGCAATTATCGAATAGGTTATGGATCATGTGATGATCGAAGAAATGATCGATAAATGATGAAACATGAGTACAGTGACCCAAAAATGATTTATGCAAGAATAAACCTTTTCAAGTTACGTTTGCCTTCGTATCATTTTAATAGAGAGTTATGTGTAAAAAGAAGGCTGAGAAAAGCTTGAAAGAAAATAGATCATTGATTTTAAGAATCATCATAGTCGACTGATGTTTAAACGGAAAACGTTCCAAGATCGAACAAGTGATCGAACACTTGTTGATCGAACAGATTATCGATAATCCAAGTGTTACAGAAATGAAACTTTAGTCATTGATGATCGAACACATTATCGATAAATGAATGATGGATAACCTTATCGATAAACAATAAGCAAAAGTATATTTAGTAAAAACACAGGCTATGTGAGTTGATCGAATAGGTGATCGATAAAAGGTTGATCGATAATACTATCGATAAAAAGATCTATTCTTGTAAAACCAAAAAGCTGATTTATCGATCACGTTATGTGAAAACAAGGTAAACATGAAGTGCGGTGATCGATCATATTATCGATAATAAGATTATCGATCCAGTGATCGAAGAATCATGGTTTAAAACCGATGTGCTAATTATTGATCATGTGATCGATCAGGTGATCGATAAGCTACTAAAATAATTATCTGCATGCAGAGCTATGAAGCAATGTTCGATCATATTATCGATAAATGACTGATCGATAAGATGATCGATAGATGGAGACTAAAGCAAGACATAGAATGAGTAGACCGCATTACCATTTATCTGTCTTCTCATCGATAATCTATTTATCGATCATGTTATCGATAAATGCCTATTTATCCATAACGTTAACCTTGTTTATCGATCAAGTGATCGATAAATACATTTATCCATAACGTTATCCGAAAACCATTTATCCAATGGGTTATAAAATCTCAATAATGTGTATGAAGATAAAAGAGAAGAATTGAGGAGATAGTACCAGTAACTCGATAAGTATGTAGTCGCTTGATCAGGCTCGAGTAACATATGATAATGGCTTTTCATTTCTTCATCTCTTCTAGATCTTTTACTCAATAACATGTTTGAGTAGCATGTTGCTTGAGAACTTAATCGTTCAGCGTAGAACTTCTGGTCTTTGCCTCAATAAATTCGAAGTCTGATTCCAGCAAACCGAAGGTCAATCTTTGGGTGATCATAAACCTTCCAATTCAACTCCAAATTTTGCAAATAACCTATCCCCAGAAAGCTATTTGAGTCTACTTTCTAATGCAACAAGAATCACCCCAAAATTCGTTGTGGTTGCACAGTTATCTTCATCACAATGACTAAAGGTCGGAATAAAGGCGTTAATCCTTACTGCAATCTTTCGAGCAACATATCTCCCTCATATGAAACTCTTTGAAGGTGAATTTGATGTCCATGAACCGTGTTCTGAGTCTAGTTTCATAGGAATCAAGTTTCACCTCAAACGGATTTGTGGTTTGAGAGATATTGAAGAAATACCGAACCTATGTCAGAGCTGAACGAAGAACAGAGCATAACAGAGGATGTGTTTTTATCGATAACTTGATCGATCATTGGATGATCGATCAATTGATCGATAATTGCCCATGAAAATCACCTCTGAAGCTTATTTTCCATCTTTATATGAAGGGTGACTCAATATATGATGGTATAACTTCCCGGTTGGATATTTTAGCTTCCGATTGAGCCATTCAAATTTCTGATTGAGCATAGCAACCTTTAACATCAAATCTATGAACTTGAATCTTGATATTTCCATTTGATCTTGCAAGTTCTTCTTTTCTCAATCTCTCTTCTTCTTCTTCCTCTTGATCATTCTCCATAACTCAAAGTGCAACATAATAACTCCTTTCTTTTCTTGAGGAAACTACACAAGATATTAAGTATGATAGTTAGTCAAAATATGAGATAAATAATTTATGTAAACTTTTTGCTCTATTATTTGACATCATCAAAACTAATCATATCTAACATTCTCCCCCTTTTTGATGATGGCAAATCCTTTGTGAAAAATATGGATGATATGAAATCAAATCAGATGCAACATATTTTTCATGCCTATCTCTCCCCCTATTTGACATCAGCAAAAAGTTTAAATGACATAGCTCCCGTGTGAGGGGTAATCTTTCCCCCTATATCATTCTCGTCTCTCAGTGTGCACAAACCATGTAATGCATCAATATTCATAAATTATAAAGGAGAGGGTTTAGAAATGCTCATTTGAATTCGGCAAGTTGAGAAATTGATCCATGAAGTCCATTGCCAAGCTTAATGCTCATTCGTATTGGCATTGGTGATTATGCTTTGAAAGTTGATGCCAGTAATCTTTCTGTCTTCAATCACTTTCTCTTTTCTCCTTATCTTGATTGCGCATTAAATTATCAATCCTCAAATTGGATAATTTATTCTGTAGTCCAGTGAGGAGTTTCTTTCATAGCATAAATTCTCCTGTTATGAATTCAACAACTTCTTGCAAGGAGAATAGTTAGTACAATCAAATATCAAATGTATACATAATCCCTTCTATAAATTGTTTTCGAATTGGATCATGAAAGGAAAATGTGAAAGCAACTCATCATCAAAACTAATCAATTGACAGTGAATGCAGATGAGTATACGATTATGACGAAGGAGATGAGCTTTTAAGATATAAGACACATGTGAATGTGAAGTTCCCCTTTAATCAGAAAATTGATAGGGTGGAGACTAAGGATGATCGAATAAGAATAGTTGAAACACAATGCATAATTATAGAACATGTTAAAGCAATTGATCGAATATGTTATGAATAATTTTTGTAGTGAGAGGTCATACCTGTCTAAGTTGATCGATCATGTGATCGATTAACAGTTATTCGATCAATTAATCGATAATTCTTACCAAATTGAGTGATTTGTCTCAAATCCTTGTTGCTCCTGATCGATGTGTTGATCGATAATTGACTTATCAATAAGCTTATCGATAATTCTCCCTCCAATTTTGTTCTTTCGCCTTACGTACTTCATTTATTGATCAGGTGATCGATAAATTAACCTTTCCTTGTAGCATGATTATCGATGTCATCATCGATCATTCCATACTCTGTTCACCTCTGTTTTTCAATGTCAAAACAGAGCTTTCCTACACAACAAATTTCTATCCTCTTCGATGCTTAAGTTAGTCTTCTAATCATCATAACATTAAATCGAAATACTCAAAATAAAGAAGTAATGTAGAATTTCTTACAGCTCATTGGGATTTACCATTCCTAATTCTCTTCTGAAGTATTTGAACTTCTACTGGTCATGAGGCTTTGTGAGACTGTCTTCTATTTGATACTCATTAGGAATGAATTCTACCTTCACATCTTTCTTTTGAGCATGGTCCCAAATAAAGTGATGTCAAACATCAATATGCTTGGTTCGGGTATGATTGACTGGATTCTTAAATAGGCTGATTGTGCTTGTGTTGTCACACAGGATTGGGATTTCCTTCAACTTGATTCCCAAATCTTGTAATTATTGTTTTAACCATAAAATTTGAGCACAATAGCTGGCAGTGGCAATGTATTCTGATTCTGTAGAAGATATGGCCACAGTGTTTTGTTTCTTACTAGACCACGAAACAAGACAGCCTCTTAGGAATTGGCATTGTACACTGGTTTTTTTTGTTTTTTGTTTTGTATCCTCCATGATCAGCATCTGAGTATCCCATTAGATATTCTGCTCTCTTCTTTGGATATCATATTCCCAAATTCTGAGTTCCGACAAGGTATCTGAGAATTCTCTTGACGGCTTCTTCATGTGATTCTTTGGGGGCTAATTGGTATCTTGCACACATTCCCACACTGAATTGAATATCTAGCCTGCTAGCAGTGAGATAGAATAATGAACCAATCATTCCTCTAAATCTAGTTAGATTCACATCCTTGCCATTCTCGTCCGTGTCCAACAATATGGTTGAGCTCATAGGTGTATTTGCACTCTTGGCTTGCTCTAGACCATATTTCTTCATAAGTTGTCTGAGATACTTTGTTTGAGATATGAAGATCCCATTCTTCTTCTGTTTGATTTGCAACCCGAGGAAGAAATTCAATTCTCCTATCATTGACATCTCCATCAATAGAATTTTATCTTATAATTCTTTAGGATGCCTACAACACAAATATTAGTTCTTCGGTACCCAACTACTCTGGGGTCTACACCATGTTAGCTACAATGACTTATATGGATTAAACCATATGATTTCTGAGCAAAGAATGTGTCAAAAGATTTTATAACTAAAAGATCATCAATCATAAATTCTTTTTGAAATCAGATTTGATCAGATCAACTTTAAAAAAAAAATAATAGCTTGCGTGAAAACAGGTTAGCCATGAATGATCATGAATTTGAAAACAATGATTTATTCAAATCATGAGTGTTATGTAAAAATATGCACATGAAGCTAGAAGATAAATAATGCTTCCTTTGTAATAAGGTTTTTAACGCAGTTGTTTAAAACACGAATGTTGAAAACAAAGTTTTAAAAACTTGTTAAAAGTAAATACTTTTGTTCAAAAAAATATGGAAGTCAACAAATTGAGGGAAAATATCATCTAGCTTCAATTTGTAAGATTAGATCGGATAACATGTAAAACAACAATATTAACACATTAGAGAGTTTTTCTGAGAGTAAAAGTCATATGGATAGGATGTTAGCCGAAAGGCTTTTCACGATGGAGGTTCAAAGACTTTGCTCACACTCAAATACTGGATTTTTGAATAATTAAGCACATTAACTCGTTAGTCCAAATGACTAGCAGGTTAAATAGATTCCAGAAGCTATACAAGTCATTCCATTGAAATGGTTAATCACATAATCGTGCTTGGAATAACTCAGTCAATAAGGATAAACACATTAAGCATAAGGCTTTGACGTGTTGGAATCTTTCTGTAAAGATAGACTTGAAACTCACATGGATGGTTAACTTGTTAGACTGAAGGTCTAACTTGTTGAAAAATAGGATTTAGGAGTTCAAGTATAGGGTAGCACATTAAAACTAGGAATTAACACGTTGGAGATGGAGAAAACTCTGTTAGAAGGATTTGAAGCATTTCTGACTTTTAGCACTCAAAATATTAACTTCCAATTTTAAAAATCACTTGAATGCAAAACAAAAATGAATATCTTTGAAATCATTTGTATGCACTTTCACAATGAGTTTTAAAAAAAATTTGGATTGTGCATTTGAAAATACAAACACATAGAGAACTATGCACAATTCTATTTTCGGTCCATTTAGCAATCGGAAAATAAATTGAAGATCATAAAAGATTGATTGCTAATGAAATGCAACAAGGAACAAGCATTCATTACCCAAATATGAATTTCATATCAGCACAGTAAAGGGTAAAGATTAGATATCACCATATTTTCTCTTGTCCTTGTGACAGCTTGTTTGATTTGGATGGATTAGTGTTGATTTTTCTTCTTTCCACATTCAGCACCAAAATCCATATCAGATAAGCTTTCTCCCTTCTTCCTTAGGTACTTGGAGGATTGCTTTTGCATACCCAATGCATTTTTCTGTGAGGTTGAGACTTTTGATTTCTCGCTCTGGGTGCTTGCAATATTCTCTCATAAACTGTAGACTCAAGAAGTCTTCTGCCTAATGCTTGAGAGATCCTCCGTTTCTTGTTCTCCTCAAGGTAATCGAATTTTACACTGTGGTAGTCCATCCTTGAGGCGCAACATACTCCTTTGGCTTGTATCCATTGCTTCCTATGATTGGACTTTCTAGTTCCAGCAATGGGTGCTCTAAGAGTTCTCATGTTGATCATGTAAGTAGCTCTCTTAGGCACTTTCTTCTTCTTTAGGCCAATATGTTCGTTCTTAGAAATATCCTACAAAATTAAAATACTAGAAGGACATTTTGGTACCCATTTTGCTTTGGGTCCTTGAGTGTTAGCATTGGACTTTACTTGTCCTTTGGGAACCCAAACAAATTTATTTCTCACATTAGGATTTCTTCTAAAATAGCATGCGTGAGAAATGTGACCTGATTTACCACAATAATTGCAAATAACAGAATGATATCCATTATGAGATTTTATGCAAATATTGCGTTGGTCAAAAGAATGCAATCTTAAATGATTTCTCTTTGTAAGTTCTTTCTTCCTTGTAAATTTTCCAGCATGATTAAAAACATTTTTACTTTTGAAAACAGAATCAATGACTGGTTGAACAAAAGTTTTATGCAAACTTTCAAAATCATTTTTCATAAGTAATGTATGAGAAGAATTGGGACCGTTTACCTTAAGTGCATCTTGAGCTCCAAATAATGATTCATCATATTCGTCCATACTGAGCTCTTCTTGATGCTCATCTTCCTCTTATTCTTCTATGTTGACAGACTTATGGAAGTATTGTGTGATTTCACCTTCTTCGATCTCGACTTCCATTTGTTCACTAAGAGTGGATGATTGTGTATCCCCTTTTTGATCGGTCTCAAGTGAACTGTCTTCACATTTAGCTTCAACACAAGTGTTAGAAGTATAACAAGAGTCAAGAGTATCTAAAATATTCTTGGCAGTAGAGCAAGATCTGATTTTCTCATAATCAGTTTCAGTTAAAGCACTATACAGAATTTTCATTGCTTGAATGTTCAAAGAAAACATTTTCTTTTCTTTTTCGGTCCAATCCTTTCTTCGTTTAAAAACAAAATCATTTGTAAAAACATATCTCATATCAAAATCAATAGTTTTCAAAAATCGTATCATACGAGCTTTCCAATACCAAAAATCAATATCTTTGAGAAATGGTGGAATTGTATAATCAAAACCTTCAAAATCAGTCATGATCTTTGCACTTGAGATCGTTAGATCCTTTAAACAAGTGACCTGCTCTGATACCAAATGTTACAATGACTGATCACCCAAGAGGGGGGTGAATTGGGTGTTAATTAAAATCAAAAACCTTTTCGCAATATAATTAAATTCATAAGAAATTCTGAATATAAAAACAATGAATCGACATAAGTATAATCACAGTAGTAAGATGGTTTAGCTGGAAATATAAAGAGGTAAGGGAAGAGAAGATACAAACTGTGATTTATCCTAGTTCGGTCCTCACTGACCTACGTCCAGTCCCCAGGCTCCCCCTGAGATTTTCAATCCACTATCTCCCTCAAGTTTAACAGGGTACTTGAGAACCAATACAACCACAAGTTTGATCCGGGCACTTGTGACGCCACTTACAATCCTTAGACTAATCAGTCTATTGAATCAGCAACCTCTAACTGAGGTAAATACTCCCCCTTACACACCGTAAGGATACAATCTGATAATGATAATGAAGATTGAATATTTCTTCTCTCAAAGAAGTGATAGATGAATCTTAAGCACGTTTGGGAAACTCTCCTCTCTATCTTACGAATACATAAGTTTTAGTCTATGAAGTACAGAGACAGGGAGTTTTCTTTCGGAGCTCTAAATGAGAATATGTTGATTCAGCATTTTAGCATTTGATGTTGTAAGCTCAGACTCTTCTCCTTTCTTGTTTTGAATGCTCTTCTATTTATAGATGATATTGGGTACTTGACCGTTGAAACTAGCCGTTGGAAGCTTCTGACGAAAGTCGATTCTTTACCTCATAAATTCGTTGTGGCTCTTTACCTGAAATAATCTTCCTCAGATCAAGTGATAAGTATCTGATAATCTTAGAAACAATAAGTTGGAAAACATGGAATCAATCATCAGATCTTCAGATATTCAGAAAGTAAGATAAACTTACTTAATCGATGCCTTGATCGATAATCCTTTGATCGATCATATTATCGATTAATTATATGAGGAAAGATATAGTAGATATATGCAATTATCGAATAGGTTATGGATCATGTGATGATCGAAGAAATGATCGATAAATGATGAAACATGAGTACAGTGACCCAAAAATGATTTATGCAAGAATAAACCTTTTCAAGTTACGTTTGCCTTCGTATCATTTTAATAGAGAGTTATGTGTAAAAAGAAGGCTGAGAAAAGCTTGAAAGAAAATAGATCATTGATTTTAAGAATCATCATAGTCGACTGATGTTTAAACGGAAAACGTTCCAAGATCGAACAAGTGATCGAACACTTGTTGATCGAACAGATTATCGATAATCCAAGTGTTACAGAAATGAAACTTTAGTCATTGATGATCGAACACATTATCGATAAATGAATGATGGATAACCTTATCGATAAACAATAAGCAAAAGTATATTTAGTAAAAACACAGGCTATGTGAGTTGATCGAATAGGTGATCGATAAAAGGTTGATCGATAATACTATCGATAAAAAGATCTATTCTTGTAAAACCAAAAAGCTGATTTATCGATCACGTTATGTGAAAACAAGGTAAACATGAAGTGCGGTGATCGATCATATTATCGATAATAAGATTATCGATCCAGTGATCGAAGAATCATGGTTTAAAACCGATGTGCTAATTATTGATCATGTGATCGATCAGGTGATCGATAAGCTACTAAAATAATTATCTGCATGCAGAGCTATGAAGCAATGTTCGATCATATTATCGATAAATGACTGATCGATAAGATGATCGATAGATGGAGACTAAAGCAAGACATAGAATGAGTAGACCGCATTACCATTTATCTGTCTTCTCATCGATAATCTATTTATCGATCATGTTATCGATAAATGCCTATTTATCCATAACGTTAACCTTGTTTATCGATCAAGTGATCGATAAATACATTTATCCATAACGTTATCCGAAAACCATTTATCCAATGGGTTATAAAATCTCAATAATGTGTATGAAGATAAAAGAGAAGAATTGAGGAGATAGTACCAGTAACTCGATAAGTATGTAGTCGCTTGATCAGGCTCGAGTAACATATGATAATGGCTTTTCATTTCTTCATCTCTTCTAGATCTTTTACTCAATAACATGTTTGAGTAGCATGTTGCTTGAGAACTTAATCGTTCAGCGTAGAACTTCTGGTCTTTGCCTCAATAAATTCGAAGTCTGATTCCAGCAAACCGAAGGTCAATCTTTGGGTGATCATAAACCTTCCAATTCAACTCCAAATTTTGCAAATACCTATCCCCAGAAAGCTATTTGAGTCTACTTTCTAATGCAACAAGAATCACCCCAAAATTCGTTGTGGTTGCACAGTTATCTTCATCACAATGACTAAAGGTCGGAATAAAGGCGTTAATCCTTACTGCAATCTTTCGAGCAACATATCTCCCTCATATGAAACTCTTTGAAGGTGAATTTGATGTCCATGAACCGTGTTCTGAGTCTAGTTTCATAGGAATCAAGTTTCACCTCAAACGGATTTGTGGTTTGAGAGATATTGAAGAAATACCGAACCTATGTCAGAGCTGAACGAAGAACAGAGCATAACAGAGGATGTGTTTTTATCGATAACTTGATCGATCATTGGATGATCGATCAATTGATCGATAATTGCCCATGAAAATCACCTCTGAAGCTTATTTTCCATCTTTATATGAAGGGTGACTCAATATATGATGGTATAACTTCCCGGTTGGATATTTTAGCTTCCGATTGAGCCATTCAAATTTCTGATTGAGCATAGCAACCTTTAACATCAAATCTATGAACTTGAATCTTGATATTTCCATTTGATCTTGCAAGTTCTTCTTTTCTCAATCTCTCTTCTTCTTCTTCCTCTTGATCATTCTCCATAACTCAAAGTGCAACATAATAACTCCTTTCTTTTCTTGAGGAAACTACACAAGATATTAAGTATGATAGTTAGTCAAAATATGAGATAAATAATTTATGTAAACTTTTTGCTCTATTATTTGACATCATCAAAACTAATCATATCTAACATTCTCCCCCTTTTTGATGATGGCAAATCCTTTGTGAAAAATATGGATGATATGAAATCAAATCAGATGCAACATATTTTTCATGCCTATCTCTCCCCCTATTTGACATCAGCAAAAAGTTTAAATGACATAGCTCCCGTGTGAGGGGTAATCTTTCCCCCTATATCATTCTCGTCTCTCAGTGTGCACAAACCATGTAATGCATCAATATTCATAAATTATAAAGGAGAGGGTTTAGAAATGCTCATTTGAATTCGGCAAGTTGAGAAATTGATCCATGAAGTCCATTGCCAAGCTTAATGCTCATTCGTATTGGCATTGGTGATTATGCTTTGAAAGTTGATGCCAGTAATCTTTCTGTCTTCAATCACTTTCTCTTTTCTCCTTATCTTGATTGCGCATTAAATTATCAATCCTCAAATTGGATAATTTATTCTGTAGTCCAGTGAGGAGTTTCTTTCATAGCATAAATTCTCCTGTTATGAATTCAACAACTTCTTGCAAGGAGAATAGTTAGTACAATCAAATATCAAATGTATACATAATCCCTTCTATAAATTGTTTTCGAATTGGATCATGAAAGGAAAATGTGAAAGCAACTCATCATCAAAACTAATCAATTGACAGTGAATGCAGATGAGTATACGATTATGACGAAGGAGATGAGCTTTTAAGATATAAGACACATGTGAATGTGAAGTTCCCCTTTAATCAGAAAATTGATAGGGTGGAGACTAAGGATGATCGAATAAGAATAGTTGAAACACAATGCATAATTATAGAACATGTTAAAGCAATTGATCGAATATGTTATGAATAATTTTTGTAGTGAGAGGTCATACCTGTCTAAGTTGATCGATCATGTGATCGATTAACAGTTATTCGATCAATTAATCGATAATTCTTACCAAATTGAGTGATTTGTCTCAAATCCTTGTTGCTCCTGATCGATGTGTTGATCGATAATTGACTTATCAATAAGCTTATCGATAATTCTCCCTCCAATTTTGTTCTTTCGCCTTACGTACTTCATTTATTGATCAGGTGATCGATAAATTAACCTTTCCTTGTAGCATGATTATCGATGTCATCATCGATCATTCCATACTCTGTTCACCTCTGTTTTTCAATGTCAAAACAGAGCTTTCCTACACAACAAATTTCTATCCTCTTCGATGCTTAAGTTAGTCTTCTAATCATCATAACATTAAATCGAAATACTCAAAATAAAGAAGTAATGTAGAATTTCTTACAGCTCATTGGGATTTACCATTCCTAATTCTCTTCTGAAGTATTTGAACTTCTACTGGTCATGAGGCTTTGTGAGACTGTCTTCTATTTGATACTCATTAGGAATGAATTCTACCTTCACATCTTTCTTTTGAGCATGGTCCCAAATAAAGTGATGTCAAACATCAATATGCTTGGTTCGGGTATGATTGACTGGATTCTTAAATAGGCTGATTGTGCTTGTGTTGTCACACAGGATTGGGATTTCCTTCAACTTGATTCCCAAATCTTGTAATTATTGTTTTAACCATAAAATTTGAGCACAATAGCTGGCAGTGGCAATGTATTCTGATTCTGTAGAAGATATGGCCACAGTGTTTTGTTTCTTACTAGACCACGAAACAAGACAGCCTCTTAGGAATTGGCATTGTACACTGGTTTTTTTTGTTTATTTGTTTTGTATCCTCCATGATCAGCATCTGAGTATCCCATTAGATATTCTGCTCTCTTCTTTGGATATCATATTCCCAAATTCTGAGTTCCGACAAGGTATCTGAGAATTCTCTTGACGGCTTCTTCATGTGATTCTTTGGGGGCTAATTGGTATCTTGCACACATTCCCACACTGAATTGAATATCTAGCCTGCTAGCAGTGAGATAGAATAATGAACCAATCATTCCTCTAAATCTAGTTAGATTCACATCCTTGCCATTCTCGTCCGTGTCCAACAATATGGTTGAGCTCATAGGTGTATTTGCACTCTTGGCTTGCTCTAGACCATATTTCTTCATAAGTTGTCTGAGATACTTTGTTTGAGATATGAAGATCCCATTCTTCTTCTGTTTGATTTGCAACCCGAGGAAGAAATTCAATTCTCCTATCATTGACATCTCCATCAATAGAATTTTATCTTATAATTCTTTAGGATGCCTACAACACAAATATTAGTTCTTCGGTACCCAACTACTCTGGGGTCTACACCATGTTAGCTACAATGACTTATATGGATTAAACCATATGATTTCTGAGCAAAGAATGTGTCAAAAGATTTTATAACTAAAAGATCATCAATCATAAATTCTTTTTGAAATCAGATTTGATCAGATCAACTTTAAAAAAAAAATAATAGCTTGCGTGAAAACAGGTTAGCCATGAATGATCATGAATTTGAAAACAATGATTTATTCAAATCATGAGTGTTATGTAAAAATATGCACATGAAGCTAGAAGATAAATAATGCTTCCTTTGTAATAAGGTTTTTAACGCAGTTGTTTAAAACACGAATGTTGAAAACAAAGTTTTAAAAACTTGTTAAAAGTAAATACTTTTGTTCAAAAAAATATGGAAGTCAACAAATTGAGGGAAAATATCATCTAGCTTCAATTTGTAAGATTAGATCGGATAACATGTAAAACAACAATATTAACACATTAGAGAGTTTTTCTGAGAGTAAAAGTCATATGGATAGGATGTTAGCCGAAAGGCTTTTCACGATGGAGGTTCAAAGACTTTGCTCACACTCAAATACTGGATTTTTGAATAATTAAGCACATTAACTCGTTAGTCCAAATGACTAGCAGGTTAAATAGATTCCAGAAGCTATACAAGTCATTCCATTGAAATGGTTAATCACATAATCGTGCTTGGAATAACTCAGTCAATAAGGATAAACACATTAAGCATAAGGCTTTGACGTGTTGGAATCTTTCTGTAAAGATAGACTTGAAACTCACATGGATGGTTAACTTGTTAGACTGAAGGTCTAACTTGTTGAAAAATAGGATTTAGGAGTTCAAGTATAGGGTAGCACATTAAAACTAGGAATTAACACGTTGGAGATGGAGAAAACTCTGTTAGAAGGATTTGAAGCATTTCTGACTTTTAGCACTCAAAATATTAACTTCCAATTTTAAAAATCACTTGAATGCAAAACAAAAATGAATATCTTTGAAATCATTTGTATGCACTTTCACAATGAGTTTTAAAAAAAATTTGGATTGTGCATTTGAAAATACAAACACATAGAGAACTATGCACAATTCTATTTTCGGTCCATTTAGCAATCGGAAAATAATTGAAGATCATAAAAGATTGATTGCTAATGAAATGCAACAAGGAACAAGCATTCATTACCCAAATATGAATTTCATATCAGCACAGTAAAGGGTAAAGATTAGATATCACCATATTTTCTCTTGTCCTTGTGACAGCTTGTTTGATTTGGATGGATTAGTGTTGATTTTTCTTCTTTCCACATTCAGCACCAAAATCCATATCAGATAAGCTTTCTCCCTTCTTCCTTAGGTACTTGGAGGATTGCTTTTGCATACCCAATGCATTTTTCTGTGAGGTTGAGACTTTTGATTTCTCGCTCTGGGTGCTTGCAATATTCTCTCATAAACTGTAGACTCAAGAAGTCTTCTGCTAATGCTTGAGAGATCCTCCGTTTCTTGTTCTCCTCAAGGTAATCGAATTTTACACTGTGGTAGTCCATCCTTGAGGCGCAACATACTCCTTTGGCTTGTATCCATTGCTTCCTATGATTGGACTTTCTAGTTCCAGCAATGGGTGCTCTAAGAGTTCTCATGTTGATCATGTAAGTAGCTCTCTTAGGCACTTTCTTCTTCTTTAGGCCAATATGTTCGTTCTTAGAAATATCCTACAAAATTAAAATACTAGAAGGACATTTTGGTACCCATTTTGCTTTGGGTCCTTGAGTGTTAGCATTGGACTTTACTTGTCCTTTGGGAACCCAAACAAATTTATTTCTCACATTAGGATTTCTTCTAAAATAGCATGCGTGAGAAATGTGACCTGATTTACCACAATAATTGCAAATAACAGAATGATATCCATTATGAGATTTTATGCAAATATTGCGTTGGTCAAAAGAATGCAATCTTAAATGATTTCTCTTTGTAAGTTCTTTCTTCCTTGTAAATTTTCCAGCATGATTAAAAACATTTTTACTTTTGAAAACAGAATCAATGACTGGTTGAACAAAAGTTTTATGCAAACTTTCAAAATCATTTTTCATAAGTAATGTATGAGAAGAATTGGGACCGTTTACCTTAAGTGCATCTTGAGCTCCAAATAATGATTCATCATATTCGTCCATACTGAGCTCTTCTTGATGCTCATCTTCCTCTTATTCTTCTATGTTGACAGACTTATGGAAGTATTGTGTGATTTCACCTTCTTCGATCTCGACTTCCATTTGTTCACTAAGAGTGGATGATTGTGTATCCCCTTTTTGATCGGTCTCAAGTGAACTGTCTTCACATTTAGCTTCAACACAAGTGTTAGAAGTATAACAAGAGTCAAGAGTATCTAAAATATTCTTGGCAGTAGAGCAAGATCTGATTTTCTCATAATCAGTTTCAGTTAAAGCACTATACAGAATTTTCATTGCTTGAATGTTCAAAGAAAACATTTTCTTTTCTTTTTCGGTCCAATCCTTTCTTCGTTTAAAAACAAAATCATTTGTAAAAACATATCTCATATCAAAATCAATAGTTTTCAAAAATCGTATCATACGAGCTTTCCAATACCAAAAATCAATATCTTTGAGAAATGGTGGAATTGTATAATCAAAACCTTCAAAATCAGTCATGATCTTTGCACTTGAGATCGTTAGATCCTTTAAACAAGTGACCTGCTCTGATACCAAATGTTACAATGACTGATCACCCAAGAGGGGGGTGAATTGGGTGTTAATTAAAATCAAAAACCTTTTCGCAATATAATTAAATTCATAAGAAATTCTGAATATAAAAACAATGAATCGACATAAGTATAATCACAGTAGTAAGATGGTTTAGCTGGAAATATAAAGAGGTAAGGGAAGAGAAGATACAAACTGTGATTTATCCTAGTTCGGTCCTCACTGACCTACGTCCAGTCCCCAGGCTCCCCCTGAGATTTTCAATCCACTATCTCCCTCAAGTTTAACAGGGTACTTGAGAACCAATACAACCACAAGTTTGATCCGGGCACTTGTGACGCCACTTACAATCCTTAGACTAATCAGTCTATTGAATCAGCAACCTCTAACTGAGGTAAATACTCCCCCTTACACACCGTAAGGATACAATCTGATAATGATAATGAAGATTGAATATTTCTTCTCTCAAAGAAGTGATAGATGAATCTTAAGCACGTTTGGGAAACTCTCCTCTCTATCTTACGAATACATAAGTTTTAGTCTATGAAGTACAGAGACAGGGAGTTTTCTTTCGGAGCTCTAAATGAGAATATGTTGATTCAGCATTTTAGCATTTGATGTTGTAAGCTCAGACTCTTCTCCTTTCTTGTTTTGAATGCTCTTCTATTTATAGATGATATTGGGTACTTGACCGTTGAAACTAGCCGTTGGAAGCTTCTGACGAAAGTCGATTCTTTACCTCATAAATTCGTTGTGGCTCTTTACCTGAAATAATCTTCCTCAGATCAAGTGATAAGTATCTGATAATCTTAGAAACAATAAGTTGGAAAACATGGAATCAATCATCAGATCTTCAGATATTCAGAAAGTAAGATAAACTTACTTAATCGATGCCTTGATCGATAATCCTTTGATCGATCATATTATCGATTAATTATATGAGGAAAAGATATAGTAGATATATGCAATTATCGAATAGGTTATGGATCATGTGATGATCGAAGAAATGATCGATAAATGATGAAACATGAGTACAGTGACCCAAAAATGATTTATGCAAGAATAAACCTTTTCAAGTTACGTTTGCCTTCGTATCATTTTAATAGAGAGTTATGTGTAAAAAGAAGGCTGAGAAAAGCTTGAAAGAAAATAGATCATTGATTTTAAGAATCATCATAGTCGACTGATGTTTAAACGGAAAACGTTCCAAGATCGAACAAGTGATCGAACACTTGTTGATCGAACAGATTATCGATAATCCAAGTGTTACAGAAATGAAACTTTAGTCATTGATGATCGAACACATTATCGATAAATGAATGATGGATAACCTTATCGATAAACAATAAGCAAAAGTATATTTAGTAAAAACACAGGCTATGTGAGTTGATCGAATAGGTGATCGATAAAAGGTTGATCGATAATACTATCGATAAAAAGATCTATTCTTGTAAAACCAAAAAGCTGATTTATCGATCACGTTATGTGAAAACAAGGTAAACATGAAGTGCGGTGATCGATCATATTATCGATAATAAGATTATCGATCCAGTGATCGAAGAATCATGGTTTAAAACCGATGTGCTAATTATTGATCATGTGATCGATCAGGTGATCGATAAGCTACTAAAATAATTATCTGCATGCAGAGCTATGAAGCAATGTTCGATCATATTATCGATAAATGACTGATCGATAAGATGATCGATAGATGGAGACTAAAGCAAGACATAGAATGAGTAGACCGCATTACCATTTATCTGTCTTCTCATCGATAATCTATTTATCGATCATGTTATCGATAAATGCCTATTTATCCATAACGTTAACCTTGTTTATCGATCAAGTGATCGATAAATACATTTATCCATAACGTTATCCGAAAACCATTTATCCAATGGGTTATAAAATCTCAATAATGTGTATGAAGATAAAAGAGAAGAATTGAGGAGATAGTACCAGTAACTCGATAAGTATGTAGTCGCTTGATCAGGCTCGAGTAACATATGATAATGGCTTTTCATTTCTTCATCTCTTCTAGATCTTTTACTCAATAACATGTTTGAGTAGCATGTTGCTTGAGAACTTAATCGTTCAGCGTAGAACTTCTGGTCTTTGCCTCAATAAATTCGAAGTCTGATTCCAGCAAACCGAAGGTCAATCTTTGGGTGATCATAAACCTTCCAATTCAACTCCAAATTTTGCAAATGACCTATCCCCAGAAAGCTATTTGAGTCTACTTTCTAATGCAACAAGAATCACCCCAAAATTCGTTGTGGTTGCACAGTTATCTTCATCACAATGACTAAAGGTCGGAATAAAGGCGTTAATCCTTACTGCAATCTTTCGAGCAACATATCTCCCTCATATGAAACTCTTTGAAGGTGAATTTGATGTCCATGAACCGTGTTCTGAGTCTAGTTTCATAGAAATTAAGTTTCACCTCAAACGGATTTGTGGTTTGAGAGATATTGAAGAAATACCGAACCTATGTCAGAGCTGAACGAAGAACAGAGCATAACAGAGGATGTGTTTTTATCGATAACTTGATCGATCATTGGATGATCGATCAATTGATCGATAATTGCCCATGAAAATCACCTCTGAAGCTTATTTTCCATCTTTATATGAAGGGTGACTCAATATATGATGGTATAACTTCCCGGTTGGATATTTTAGCTTCCGATTGAGCCATTCAAATTTCTGATTGAGCATAGCAACCTTTAACATCAAATCTATGAACTTGAATCTTGATATTTCCATTTGATCTTGCAAGTTCTTCTTTTCTCAATCTCTCTTCTTCTTCTTCCTCTTGATCATTCTCCATAACTCAAAGTGCAACATAATAACTCCTTTCTTTTCTTGAGGAAACTACACAAGATATTAAGTATGATAGTTAGTCAAAATATGAGATAAATAATTTATGTAAACTTTTTGCTCTATTATTTGACATCATCAAAACTAATCATATCTAACAGGTATAAATAGGCTTTAAATTTAATTATAGCTAACCTTGTCAGTTTCTGGGGACGAAATTAATTTTACAATCTGTGTAAATTCCTCAACTACTGTTTCCCAGTTTTTCCTGATTATTTGAGGCTGTCTCATAGCTTAAATAATTCAATTTAAGTTACTATCTCAAATTGCTCAAAACCCTAGAATGACTTCAGGGCATTTCCGTCATTTCCAGCCTTACATCGGCTTTGGGATACTATTCCCATTTTTCTAAAATTTTTCTAAGTCATTTGGGCCCTTTTCGCTAACTCTGAGCATTAGCATACTAGAACTTTTATTATTTACAATTAGGCCTCTACTTGGCCTAGGAATCTTTTCTTTGCAATTTAGTCCCTCTTTAGGCCCTACCTTCGGAACCATCTCTTACAAGTTTCTGGCATAACCTCTGGCCCTTAGTTGTTTCCAGTTCATCATTCTTTAGTCCCCATACACTATTGTTTTACACATTTGCCCTTTGAAAATCTCTTTTTCCTTTCGAGGGATCTTCGAGACTTTTGTTGTATTGGACTTAGTAATCATTCTTTCCTTATGCTATTACTTGTATCTATGAGCCAAAATTTGGAATGTTACAGGCCCCGACGGTCAAGAAGAGTTTCATGTTACTCCCCACTGCACGTGATATCTGGGAAGCAGTCCATGAGGCATATGATGACAGTGGTAACATCTACTAGGTGTTTGAAATTTGGTCTCAATTATGGTTAACGAAACAAAATTCCCAAAGTCTCCATGAGTACTATCTTGAAAAGAGCTCCCTGTGGTAGGAGTTAGACCTGTTGAACCATAGAACCTTTCACTGTTCTACTGATACTATATCTGATCACAAGAAGAGGGAGGTCGAGCAGTTGTTTGAACTATTAGCTAGCCTGGACTCAATCTACAATGATGCTAGGGGGTGTACTCTTAGTCTCAAGCCTCCACCAAGTGTCCGACAAGCCTTTACCGTCGTCCAGAAAGAAGAATCACGACGTAAGGTCATGCTCAAAGATGATCACAGTCCTCAAGTCCTTACTACTGTAAGCTTCCCCCTTACTGTTCGCACAAATGACCAAAGATCCAATAAAGGCCACCCCATTTATGACCATTGTAAGAAACAAGGTCATACCAAAGACACTTATTGGGACCTGCATGGCAAGCTGTATGGCTGGAAACCCTGAAAAGCGAGAAGCAGAGGCTATGTTGCTAAAAGGAGTGTTGACTCGGACACTTCTTCCACATCTTAAGGATGTTAGTGGCAGCTTTACTCAAGTGGGGTTGAATTGGGTGATGTATAAAAATTTAACTAAATAAAATAATTGGAGGAATAAAACAGTGGAGATGAGTTTGAAAAATTTCACTAAAGAAAGATGACACAGGAGTTTATACTGGTTTAGTCTCAATCACTTGACCTACGTCCAATCCTCAAAGCACCTCTGAGATTTCCAATAAATCCCCAAGATTGAACTGGCTCTTGGTGCCTCAGTATAGCAATTGAGTCTCTCTCAATCTGTCACATCCAGTAATATGGTAATTAGAAATAAGGATATTCCTAAATAATTAAGGGCCAAAAATGATAAGAAGAAATAGAAGAATTTTGTTAGAAAATAATTAATATGATTTTCCAAGTCAATTTTGAAAGTTTGGCTAATTATGGAAACATATTTTCAAGTCTTAGCAAATTAAGAAAAAATAGGGATGATATCCCTTGATAATTATGTGATGATATATAATTGGTTTTATGACCAAATTACCTTTTAAAAAAATCACAAAGGAATTTAAGGGTGATCTAGGCTAATTTAAGTCTTTTTACTTGGAAAATTCTAAATAAATATTTTTAAGGAGAAAAAAATTTCAAAAAAATTCCTATGACATCCCAAGAAATTATAAGAGATTATGGGATTAAAAAAAGACCCTCAAATACCCAAGAGTTTTCCTAATTCTTTTGACAAGTGGAAGAATTAGGAAAAATCAATAATGAGAAGGAAAAATAGTTTTTCTTTTTATTTAATTAATGAAAAATTGAGTTTGACTTAAAGAGGGCATTTTAAGAAGAGAAAAATGAGAAGAATAAATTATGCATTTGACAAAAAATAATTATAGAGGCCAGAGTACTATAATTATAGAAAAAAGTTAAACCTGGAGTAAAAATGCACTGATAAAGTGAAGACTAGAGTTTTGCACTTTCTTTGGCCCACAATTAGCCACTTGTCAAGCCCTAAATAGAGAGTATTTAAATTTTCCAAGTGTCAAGCCTTAAATGGAGAGGATCTTGACTTTTGAAATCAATTATATTTGGATTTACTTAATTAAGAAAGAGATTTCTAGACTAAGTAGGGAATTGACACTTGGCACATCATTAAATGTTGGTAGATGAGATATTTTGGTATTAAGGAGAGCTTATCCTCCCTTATTTTTAGATGCATATTTCAGCCAAGAGGGAAAAGAGGGTGATAATCCATATTTGTTAGTCCAAGCAAGGGAAAAGCAAGCTCCTTCGGTCTTCCAACTAAGATTCAAGGTTAGTAAGTTGTTTTAAGATGTTTCTTGCCTTCTTTGTTTGAGTTGTATGGCTGAAAAAATCATTTTTTATCCCTTCATGTTGCTGGCCGAAATGAATATAAAGAAGGGAGGAAAGTTTTGGTCGTAGACATAGTTAGAACACCTTGTTTCATGATGGTTTCAAGTGGTTGTATGTTGCTTTTGAAAGTTTTAATTGTTGAATCTCAAGAGGTATCATTTGGCCACTTCAAGAACCATACCTAAGATGAGATTTTCAAAGTTTTGATGCTTTCATAATGGTTAAAAAGGAAAATAGTGTAGGATAAACCTAAAGAACAAGTGTTGGAAGCACTATAATCAAAGTTGTGATTTTTAGAAAATAAACCCTAGCATATTTGGAATCTACATGAAAAATCATGTAGGGGTGAATCATGAAAGGATTTTTAGGGTTTAAGGAAACAAAGCTCTAAAATTAAAGAACAAAGATTAAAGCTTTAAGGGCTAAAGGGTTACTTGAGTTTTTTTATTGATTTTTTTGTGGTTTGGTTTGTAATATTACTGCTCCTTTTATGGTTGTGATGTTAGGGTTTGACATTTGTGGAGGGAAAGAAAAAGAGCAAAGAAATCAAGAGCTTTTGGAGCAGGGTAGTAAAGTTTAACCTAACTACTAACATAGACATTGCATTGTTTATTATTGCATGGATGATTACTATCATGTGAGTAAACTATGATGATTATGATATAACTGCTCCTTGCATTTTATTGCCTTGGCTTTTATATGCTTGATTGCCCAATTATAAGAGTATTAGTTCTTCAATAGTAGCTAAAATTGTTATGCATAATTGATAAGGACCTTTGTCGTTTGCCTTGGGGTTCTCAATCAAAAATAAATCCAAGTTATGTAGTATAATGCAAACTCAGGTCATTTCACTTTTAGGAACCTTTATTAATTACCTAAATTAGACTAAATGCCATGCAATGCAATGAAAAGGGGTTTGGTTTTTAAGATTAAATTGAAATGTAACTAAACTATATGCAATGGAAATAAACCTAAACTACTATATTTTTGGTTTTTTTGGACAATGATGGTGGAATGGAAACGAATGATAGGAAATCTCTTTAGAACGGTTTTGATGGCAATCATAGTTTACTTAAGACATTAGGAGTTTCACAAATCCATTAGGTTTTCTTAATAACAACCTCAATAACTCAGTGAGTCAAATGTTTAAATCAATGAACTTTATTAATGAAAACATTGTTAAGCTCTCCTAATATGTAATTTGAGAATGATCATGCAATTGGTTCATTGCAATCCAAAATCAACTCAATATCAAAACATGACCATGCAAGATAAGAGAGAATCAAAAGGATTACAAAAAAACATATATGTAACTACATATATTGAAGCATAGAATTCAACATTAGCCAATCCAAACTACAAATGTAAATCATTAACTAATGATTACAGTAATAATCCTAAGTTTCTAACTAAGAATTTACAACTCCTAGACCTAGAAAGCCATAAATCATAGCTAAAAATTGCAAACTGAGACTAAACTCCCCTTTGAAGTCTAGAAACTCATGCCACTCCACCATTCTTCAAGAGTTGATAAACCCTAACCCTCCATAGCTTCAAGAAAAACTCCAACCAAAGTGAATCTATCAACCATGGCAACTGGGAGTGGAAGGAAATGAGATGGAATGAAGGAAAGGTGAAGGAAATGGATGGGGAAGAAGACGAAGATGAAGAGATAAGAAGATGAAAGAATAGAGGTGTTTTGATGATAGGATGGAGTTATATGTCGAAAATAGGGTTTCTAAGGGTTTTAGGGGTCAATCTGGGTCGGATCATATGAGTAGAGGGTCCATTTTTGCATTCTGGATCTGAATCTGACGTTACTAACACGAGAGAATTTGTCGCGGTGAACTATTCCAGAAAGGAATTTTAGTGAGATTTTGAGAGTTTGCCGCGGCGAACTCAAAAGTTTGTATTGGCCAACTATTCCAGAATAGTCACTGATGCACACTTTCAAACTTTTTGCATAGCACAGCATTTTCTTGGCCGCAACCAACTTTTCCAGATTCAATATTTTGACTTCTCATGTTGTGTAATGCTTTGGTCTTTAATCTTGGCTCTAATTCTCAAGTGTCTTACAATGGAAAGCAAAAATTTGAAGCATCAATTGTCCAAGAAATCAATTGAATACAATTAATAACCAATTATGACAATTTTACCCTCAAAAAGACACTAACTCAAAGCAATGACTCTTAATCTAAATTAAGCATAATTATCATCAAAAGGAGCCAAAATCTATGATAAATACCCTTAAAATGATATGAAATAACATAGAACAATTGGGTTCAATCAATGATGATGATGTTTACTTAGTGTTATAGTTGGTTAATTTTGCTATTGGGATTTCATTGAAACCTCATCTCCTAAATATAATCTAACATTTTAGGAGTTGAATCATCTAAGGGAAAGCTACAGATTCAAGGGTAAATTATGGTGTTAAACCATAAAAACTATTTGACTTTTAGTTATGTATATGCATGAATAATGGGATGCTATAACCCTAAGTAGGCTGTCGACTTGGAGCTATGCTTTGATTAATTTCATGAACATTTTAAATCACAAAATTTGGTATTCATATAGATCACATCCTAAGATTCAATTTGATAGGTAGCACATTAAAAATAGACAACTATGTGATTTTTAATGACTTTTCAAAGTTAAGGTTCAGAATCTAGGAAAAAAAAAAGAATTTTTACCAAAATGACAATGCCAATTTCCACAAAAATCTAGCACTTTCTCAAAAGGAATTAATTCACAAGATTTTTTTTGAAAAAGAATTCAAAGAGCTTTTCAAAGAATTTTGAACCACTCCATTTTGATTTTTCTAGATTAAATTATGATTTTTTGAAGTTGGTACAGAAAACTGGAATTTACCACATGAACAGTAAAAATCTGAAACTGTCATCCTCAACATGATTTTTGAGCCCAAGACCATCCAATGTGGTCTAAAATGATTTTAATTAAACTCTAAGGTGGTCTAGTAATAAGATGTAACATTTTTGGTATTAGAGTAGAGGTTTTGGCATAGGATAGAATGCTCTGCTTAAGTATTTGTTCGACAATGGGGTCGTTAAGGTGGAGTTGCCATTTTTGTAGGAATTTTAAGATGAAGAATACCATAGATTGGGATACTAAGTCTGAAAAGTCAGTTAACCAAGGAGATATTGACTGCATTGAGGTGATTGAGGAATAAGATCCAGTGGAATAGGTCATGGGGGATGCAGGCCATTTGTCAATAAACTCTAGTACTTACACTTAGTACTGGGCTGAGATATCAAGGATTCCTCTGGAGGAATTACTGAACCTTCTTAGACTTAGAGATCTGGTGGACCCTAGAACTAGCTTGATTCAACCACCTAGAGACTATAGTATTCCTGAGCATAGGAAGCTTGCCCCCTCAGACATAGTCATATGCCTGACTGATTTCGTTACCAGACTGGTAGTACCCCTAGTACCTACAGCACTGGTAGTACCCCCAACACCTACAGTACTAGTTACACCTATCCTAGTTCCACCAGAATATGAGATCCACAGTATGGGTCAGCTGAGTGATAGACTGAGGTTTCTAGGGTGTCACATAAGGAGGAATGTGGATGCGGACCTGAGAGTACAGCTATCTGGAACCCTATGACTGGTGACAAGAGATGGTAGACATTCTACCCAACACACCTTTCAGGACACATGAGATTGTCTGTCTGGACTATCTACTCAGAGACGATGTGGAGGATTTGATCTAAAGCCTCGAGGGCTTTGTTATTGTTTATTTCCTTTAGATAGTTAGGACCCTCCTATCGCTAACATAGAATGCATTTTGGTACAGCTAACCATAATAGGTTAAACTGACATTGCTTGGTGTTATGTATTTTTTTAACTGTATTGCTGTTGGCAGATGTTAAAACATTGTTTGATGTATACATATTTTATGAGTAAAATCCAAGCATGATGTTTACTTCTTGTTTCTTTGTTATGCTATCCATTTACTTAGCATGATGGTTAGAACTCGAAGAAACCCTTCGCCAGATAGACCCCCAGTTCACGAAGTAAGGGTTCCTCCCAATCTGCTATAGTTAATTTTGGATCGCCTAGAGCAACAGCAAAAGACCATTGAGGATATGAGAGCAGCACAAGCTCGCTAGGAACAAGATAGAGATCAGTTATAGCTGCAGCAGTAGCAGTAGCAATGGCTAACCTAAAACATCCTACCTTTAACCCCTCAGAGTACGTATTTGTAAGCATTATGGTTCAAGCAGGTCAAAGTACAAGCTCGTGGATTAAAATTTTCAACATAATTACTCGGGTTACTTTTCACTGTTTAAACTCCAAATTTTAGCTCCGACTTTGAAAAATCATAACTAATTCTACAAAAATCAGAATAGAGCGATTCCAATTTTCACTTAAAGCTCTTTTAATCTTCTACAAGAGAAAAATAACTTCCAGGGCTCAAACCTTGCCAATTAGTACAGTTTATTCGTTAAATATTACTGTTCAAGTGGTCAAAACAGTACTTTCCAGAAATCTTGTCTTGACTTTGAACAGCCATATCTCTTAGCATACACATCCATCTTTTGTGATTTACCACTTGTTTTCAAGCTCAGGATGTGTCCTGTATAGTCACCAAATTTCATGGCTAAATTCATTCATTTGGTCTGCCTCATCATTGGTACCAATTCGTGACTCATTTAGGGACATTCTATCCCTTCAACTTAATTCAATCTTTATAAACAATTTATTTCTCCACCTCTTGTCATGCTATAAATCCACATAATATCTCCATACATAACCTCATACCATTTTACATATCATGAAAATTTAATATCATCATTCCACATATATGGCATATCAAACATAAATTGATAAACTATGTTACATAACTTAACACGTTATAAGACCATAACATGTTCTTGACTTCTTCCATCAATCCTGCATTCCTCATCCTCGACTTTTCCTCCATGCCCTTTATACCTATTAGGGGTTGTTAAGGGAGGGTGAGATTTGAGAGAATCTCAGTAGCAAACACTACTCATAAGCATGGAAGACATAATGCAAATGCACGACATGTTATCATAACATCATCATAGGAATGCCATGGAAAGTAAACTAAAGCATTTCATGCTTTCATAACGTATTGCCAAGGCAAAACATAACATAAACTTACAAACATAACTTTGCAAACATTTCATCATAGCTTAATCACATCATGGCAACACAATCACATCATGCAAGCATACATATCAAGCACACAGTATAGGTAAGTTCACTACCTTGTAACATATCTTCCCTCTTGCTTTCCTTTTGCTTCCCCTAACCTTCAAGTATTTGAGCCTTCGGTTGACATAAACAAGACATCCCCTTGGATGTTCCAAGGTCCTAAACACATCAACACATTACGCGAAACATCAATTAGGACCGAGTTATCAACCTATTCCATACTTGGCTCTTACTTGATCACACTTTGTTTCTAACTTTTGAGATTTATTTCCAATCATTCTAAAATTAATTCCACATACTATTCCCACATAAATTTGCATGTAGAATCCATTTCCAAGTTCAAAACAATCAAAATCCAACTCCTTCCCCCTTGTTCTGGTTTGGCCGAAACATAGGTGCCTTAGGTCTAAAATTTTCATTTTCAATTCTAATGCTTCCAAACATGTTTTCTACATATATCCCTACACAAAATCATCATTTAAACTCATTGGAAGCATCAAAATCATCAAATTCCAGACCCAACATAAAGAACCAGCCATGGCAGAATCATACACAAATGAAAGGGGAAGTTGGATTTCTTGAAGAATCAATATCAAACCAATTGATTCTTGTTGTTTTCAAGCCTTTAAACATGTTTATGACTTTAATTTCATCTTCTCCCATTCTGAACAATTTCGTGCAGCACCTCCCCCTAGGTTTCAACCATGAAAAACCCAACCAAACCAACATCTAAGCTCAAAAATACCAAGGGAGGTAGAAACTAGATCAAAATCCATGAACATACCTTGATTTGAAGCTTGGATGGCCTTAGGATCATGAGTTCTTCCTCTTCTCCTTCTTCCTCTCTCCATTTCATTTTCCCTCTCCTCTCTCTCATGGTGGACGAAAATATCATAAGGGAGGGAGAGAAGATTTTTATAAAAAGTCTTGACAAATCCTAGCCATTGATCTTATTTTGCAAGATTAGATCTTGGCCCTTGATTTTCAAATTAATCCTAGCCCTTGATCTTGGCTTCTTCATCAAGGAATCTTGCTAAATATCTTAGGCTTATGTCATCATGGTTAATTAACTTAACCATGGTTAACTTTCTTAATTACCTTGATTAAACTTCTTAATCACCTTACTTAAAATCCTTTCTTTAATCCTAATATGCCCTTAATCTTTTTACACATTTCCACACATATCCTCATGCCCCTATGGCAATATGATAGGGAGGAAAATCATACAAAATTCGTGCATAAATTCATCCAAAAATATTCCTCCACCTATCTTACCGGTTTACATCGTAATAGGTACTTTCTCAGGTCCTGACTTACCCGATACCTCTGGGACATGGTTTAGCACATTTTTCATCTTCAAAATACATTCCCATAATCTTCTAATAACATTCATAGGGGAATCATACTTCTTTCTCATTTCCCCAAAATATTAATAATTAATATTCAATCGAAGTCGATTTTGCCGAATTCTTTCCTATCGGCTCGTAACTCTGTTGATCTATCCCTGGGTTTCATTCTTTCCCTTTCATCACAGGGTATTCCTCTAATTTTTCTCGGGTCCAAAGTCAACCCATAGACAAGAAATTTGACTTTCCCCATATAGGGTATAAATAAGCTTTAAATTCAATTAAAGCTAACCTTGTCAGTTTCTGGGGCTGGAATTAATTTTACAATCTGTGTAAATTCCTCAACTACTGTTCCCTAGTATTTCCTGATTATTTGAGGCTGTCTCGTACCTTAAATAATTCAATTTGAGTTATTATCTCAAATTGCTCAAAAACCTGAAATGACTTTAGGGCATTTCCGTCATTTCTAGCCTTATATTGACTCTGGGATCCTATTCCCATTTTTCTGGAATTTTTTGTAAGTCATTTGGGCCCTTTTCGCTAACTCTGAGCATTGATCGACCAAAATTTTTATTATTCACAATTAGGTCCCTACTTGGCCTAGGAATCTTTTCGTTGCAATTTAGCACCTTCTTAGGCCTAACCTTCGGAACCATCTCTTGCAAGTTTTTGGCATAACCTTTGGCCCTTAGTTGTTTCCAATTCGTCATTCTTTAGTCCCCGAACACTATTGTTTTACACATTTGCCCTTGGAAAATCTTTTTTTTCTTCTGAGGGATCTCCGGGACTTTCGTTGCATTGGACTTAGTAATCATCCTTTCCTTGTGCTATTACTTGCATCTATGAGCCAAATTTTGGGATGTTACATAACCTCAATAGGAGGTAGTCAGAAGAAGAAACCTCCACAGCTTAAGCATTAGAACAGTTGCCTGGACCGGCAATGCCAGCAATAGACCCTGACAGCATCTAGCAGTAGATAACTTGTTTTTGCAAACACAACCCACTGTCATTTGATGGAGTGTTCAATGCTCAAGTAGCAGAAGACTAGATTAACCACTTGAAGAAAATTTTCAAGGTTTTGGACTATCTGATTGAGCAGAAAGCCTAAATGGTGATCTATAAGATAGAGATGGACGCTGACCGTTGGTGGAAGAACACCAAACTTATTCTTGATGCTCAAATCACAAGGGCGACATAGGAAGTGTTCTTGGAGCAGTTCTATGAAAAGTCCTTCCTGAGGTCAATTAGGGATGAAAGGGAAGCTGAATTCGTAACTTAATATAGAAAAATCAAAATAAAGTGGTTTAAAATTCTATGAAAATCTCTTTGAATTGTATTTCAAGGAAAAATAATCTTGTAATCCAATTCCTTATGAGAAAGTGCCAAGTTTTTAGGAAAGTGACCTCTCTTACTTTGGTAAAAATCCTTTTTCCAGAATTTGAAATTCAACTATGAAAATTCACAAAAAATGCCATAGTTGTCCATTTTTAACGTGCTACTATCAAATCAAAGCTCAAGACGTGATCTTTAAGCATGCCAAATTTCATGGTAAAATTCGTTTAGGAGCTTAATCAAAACACTACTCCAAGTCAGCAATTCAGTTAGGGTTACAACACCAAACAAGCATCCTTATACATAACCAAAATATAATTGTTTCCCATGATTCACCACCACATTAGCCCTTGAATTTGTAGCTTCCCTTTGGATCATTCAGGCCCTAAAATGTTGGATTATTTTTGGGAGGGTGAGTTTTCAATGAAATCCCAGTAGCAAGAATAATCAACCATAACATCAATATGCATAATTGTTAAAGCATTTCAACATTAGCTACTATAGGAGAACTAATCTTCTTATAATTAGGCACCCTCAACATGCAAGGTCATGGCAACAAATGCAAGGAGCAACCACATCACAATCATCATAGTTCAACCACATGATAATAAGCATTCATGCCACAATAAACAATGCAATGTTAACATTGTAGTTAATCAAGTCTTACTACCTTGATCCAAAAGCTCTTTGTGTAACATCCACACTTTTAAGCCTAGAAGTTCCAGAAATAGCCTAAATTAAATAGGTTACCAGACCCCTGTGAGCAGAAGTCCCAAAGATGAAAAAGGAAGTTAAAGCAGTTTCAGGGACTACACTGCAAAGTAAAAGTTTTCAGGGGCTCGGGTATAATTAAGGTTAGAGGCTCCAGTAAAGTCTCGAAGGCCCAAAAAGAGAAAAGAGACTAGATACAAGCCAAAGGTTAAGCTAGAAGCCTCAAAGAGAGGATTATATGAAGCTAAGTCCAAGAAGGGACTAAACTGTAAATTCAGAAAGTTATGACCAACAGGGGTAAAAATGGAAGAGTACGCAGAGAATTCCAAGAAAATCCTAGAAAATTGGAAATAATATTCTAAGGCTCTTCTATGAAGAGAAAAGATGAAAATACCCCTGAGGCAGCTTCAACGGAATTTATGAGGTTATTACTGGTAAAAAGTATACCATGCGAGGTAATTATTTAAAATAGCAAGAGACCTCAAAAATGTATACAAAAATGATGTTAAATGGTTGAAAGGTTGTACTAATTTATAAAATTAGTCCCGCAACCAAAAGGCCAGTGGAGTGGCTTTAATAAATTAAAGAGCCGGTTTTGCCGATAAAAGGGCATTTTGGTAAATGAATTTTTATGCAAGGTTTAAAGGAAGTGTTATGGCCTAAGAAAATTCATAGATATTCTCTAGAATTAAAGGGAATTTATGGAGTAGATAGAAAAATTTTCTGAACCCCGGAAGGCCATAAAGAAAGCCGGAGAAACGTGGGCCAAGTAAATTCGCCTAGCTTATGAAACAAGTTTGATCCAACGGTTAGGATCTAATCTCCCATCTCCTCCACCACTTTCATGACACTTGGCATCTTCTAGAAGGTTGAGGTAAGCATGATGTAATAAGATGATGCAATGATGATGCAAAAGTCCACTTGAACTTCCAAATTTTCCCTTACCCTTTCTATTAGCCACCAAGGGCATTTTGGTCCATTCAAGCCAACTTTTTGGCTATAAATAGGCACTCTCCCTCCCCCCATTTCGGCCAAGCTGATGAACATAAGGGGAAACTCTTGCAATTTTGATTCTTGAAGCTTAAATCAAGAGGAAGACACCTACTTTGATCAACCGAGTTTAGATCTGAGGTTAGTAAGTTGTTCCCTCTTGTTTATTGCTTTGAATCTTTGGTTTTATGGTTACAAAAATGTGAGATCCCCTAAGAGGAGGTGCTGGCCAAATTGACATAAGCTTAGGGGAGGATGATTTTGATGTTAGATCTAGCTAGAACACATTGATTAGAGGTTGTTTCAAGTGGATCTATGTGGAAATTGGAAGAATTACGTGCTGATTTGATGCCTATTTCGAATTAGTTACTGTTCACATCTGATTCTGAAATTTGGTATGCTTGTAGTAGACTCTGTGAGCTTTAAATCCATGGGTAGAACACTCTATTTGGATATGTGTACGATTTATGGTAATTTTTCAAAGTTAGGGTTTGAAATCTGGAAACAGTGTTGAACTTTTGGGAGATTGTCGAGTTCCGTACAATTCTGGTACTGTTCGGCGTAGAATTGGTTCCTGAAAATATTTTTTCTTGAAATTTAACTTAATTAGATTTTAGTGAGACTTGGAAGCACTCAATTTGGATTTTTAGATTTAATTATGAATTTTTAAAGTTGAGCAAAAATTCTGGAGATTCTGCGTGAACAGTACCCGCGAACCAAAATTTCCAGATTTGATCTTCTTGAATCTAAGGCCATCTAAAGTGATCCTAATTGATAAGAAATGGATCATAAGAATGGGAAATGATGAGATTTATGTTAGAAAAGCTAGAAAGAAAACCCTAAGACTAAGAGAAAGGGTTGAGGTTCAAGAGAGCTAGCTTTGAACTTTATGTAATCTAGTGGTCCTAATAGATTGTATGATCATTATGACTATATTTAGGACCTTTGGAACATCCAAGAGGATGTTTGATGATGTTGACCAAAAGCTAACATGGTTGGAAAGTCAAGGGAGTCAAAGGAAAAGTAAGAGGAAGGCTTGAGGTGCAAGGTAGTGAACTTACCTATTGTCATTGCTTGATGTTGTATGCTTGTGTGTTGCCGTGTACATGTTATTGAATGTTATTGTGACATGTCTTAGCTGCTGTAATTGCTATTCATGATGAGTAGATTATGTTTCCATGGCCATACATCAAGAAGTTAGCTTTGAGTATGCTAGTATGTCACTAATTAACAAGAGAATAAACAAGTTGCGTGTAGTGCATTAGCATCCATCTAGCATGATTATGTGGTATTGTTTGCTACTGAGATTTCCCCAAATCTCACCCCCTCCCTAACCTACCATTTAGGTCAATCAATGATGGGCACTAATGGCATGAGAAGCAAGGAGAAGAAGTGGAGAATTATTAATGCAAATGAATGATATTAATATTCAATGTATAATTCTCCTATGATGTAAATTATGTTATGAATGCCATTACTTCAATGTATATGCTTAGGATGTTTATGGCATGAATGAAAGCATATGAGTATGAATGAGAAAGATTAAGCCCATGCTATGTATGTCAAAGAAATAAAAAGAATTAAAGTAAGGAGATATTAAAGGATAAAACGTAGGTCCTGAAGCAGTTGGTTTTGAGCTTCAGTTTGACCTATCAAATAAATGAGTTAAATCATGAGATTTGGCAGACTTATAGTGCACATCCCAAGCTTCAAAATGAGTGGTAAATCACCTCATTTGGATGTGTATACAAAGAGATATGAGTTATCAAAGTTAAGACGCAGAATCTGGAGAGTCCAGATTTTACCAAACAAATAGTAATCTTAACCCAATAAACTGTACGAATTGGGCAAGAATAAGTCCAATTGAGTATTTTTTTTGCTTAAAGAGCATTGAATGATCTTTCCGTAGAATTTTAGAACACCTCCATACGATTTTTCTAGAATAAGTTATGATTTTTCAAAGTTGGACCTGTAATCTGAAAACTGGACCATGAATAGTAATATTCCGAAAATTAACGTCCAAATTGAAATTTTTAAGTTTAAGACCATCCAAAGTGGTTTGGAATTGGTCTAAATGAATGCTAAGGTACTATATAAGTAAGGTGTGATACTTTGATTCTTTGATCTTCTTCCTCTCCTCCACAAATATCAAACCTTAACATCACAATTCATAAAAAAGGCAACAACATTACAAATCAAACCACACAAAAATCAATAGCAAAACTCAAGTAACCCCTTGTCCCTTTAATCTTTAGTCTTTGATTTTGGAGCTTTGTTTCCTTAAATCTTAAAAATTCTTTCTTGGTTCATTCCTACATAATTTTTTCTTTCAAACAATAACTTAAACCACTTGAAACAACAATGATTTAAGGTGTTCTAACAAGGTTTAACAAAAAACTTCCTTCTCCTAACGATCAACCATTTTGGCCAGCAACCAAAAGAGGAAAGAATGGAAATTTCAACCATCAAACTTCAAGGAAAACAGCCATGAACTACTATGAAACAACTTACTAACCCTGGATCTTAACTTAGTGGATCAAAGGAGCTTACTTTTCCTTAATCACTCTTCAAGAACTCTCTTGCTCTTCTTTCTCTCCTTTGGCCGAAATAAGGGAGTGTTGAAAGGGGAAGGAGTATGTTGATTTAAGGCCAAAATATCCCAACTACCTTCATTTAATGTTATGCCATGTGTCACCTCCCTACTTAATCTTGAATCTCTCTCTTAATTACTTAAATCCAAATGTAATTAATTTTCAAAAGTCAAAATCCTCTCCAATCAATATGACACTTGGAAAATTTAAATACTCTCTATTGATGGCTTGACAAGTGGCAAATTGTGGGCCGAGTAAAGTGCAAGACTTTATTTCTTGCTTTATCAGTGCACTTTACTTCGGATTTAATTTTTTTCTATAATTACAGTACTCTAGCCTCTATAATTATTTTCTATCATATCCATAATTTATTTCTCTCATTTTTCTTCCTAAAATGCCCTCTTTGGCTCGAACTCGAATTCCCGTTACTTATATAAAAATAAAAACTATTTTCCTTCTCATTATTAATTTTTCCACTTATCAAAAGAATTAGAAAAAATCTGGGATATTTGATGGTCTCTTTTTAATCCCATAATCTCTTATAATTCCTTGGGATATCATAAAAATTTTCTTGGAATTTTATTCTCCTTAAAAATATTTATTTGAAAATTTTCAAATAAAAGGCCTCAAATTAGCCTAAATCACCCTTAAATTCGTTTGTAATTTTTCTAAGGGTAATTTGGTCATAAAACCAATTATACATCCTCATATAATTCTCAAGGAATATTATCCCTATTATTCCTTAGTTTTTTTAGGCTTGGACATATTTTTTCATAATTATTTTTTAACCAATTTTTTTTAATTAGTTTAAACTTCATAATTGACTTGGAAAATCATAATATTATTTTCCACAAAAATTCTTCTATTTCTCCTTATTGCTTTTGGCCCTTAATTGTCTAGGAATATTCTTATTCCTAATCACCATATTAATGGATGTCACATCTTCCCCCTAAATAAATTTTGTCCTTGAAATTTAAAGTGTACTTTAATGGAAAAGTTTGGAATACTTTTCTGTCATTTCAATCTCCATCTCCCACATGGCTTCTTTAGGGAAAGACCTTTTTAGACTATCTTGACCAGTGAAATCTATTTTAACCTTTCGATCAATGATTCACTCTGGTCCGACCTTGAAAGACAGGTTGTCTCAGAGGACAATGTCATCATAACTTATGACATGTGTCAGATTTGGGCAGTACTTCTTCAATTGGGAGACATAGAAGACATCATGAATTTGACTCAAATTCAGGAGAAGTGCCAACTTGTAAGCTACTGGTCCAGCCTTAGACAATGAAAACATCCTGTCTTTAACCCCTCAAAGTACGTATTCGTAAGCATTATGGTTCAAACAGATCATGACACAAGCCCGTGGATTTAAAATTTCACATAATTACTGGGTTACTACACTGTTTTAATTTCAGATTACAGGCCCAACTTCAAAATTCATAACTAATTCCATAAAAATCGTATTGGCGTGTTCCAAAATTATACAGAAAATATTTTGATTCTCTTTAAGGAAAAAATATCTAATTAGACTTATCCTTGCCCAATTCATACAGTTTAATCAATAAATATTACTGTTCATTTCGTAAAATCTGGAACTTCCAGATTCTATGCCTTGATTTTAGAAATTCATATCTCCTTGTATACACATCCAATTGAGGTGATCTACCTCTCATTTCAAATCTTGGGATGTGTACTATGAGTCTACCAAATTTCGTGACTTAAGTTATTCATTTGATAGGTCAAACTAGAGCTACAAACTCACTGCTTGTAGTACGTTTTATCCCTTAACATCTCTTTACTTTAATTCTTTTTATATTTTTGGCATACATAACAAGAGCTTACTCTTTCCCATTCATGCTCATAATTTTATTTATTATTATGCATTATAATTAAATATATGGTATCATAAGCATCCATAACATAAATTACATAATAGGAGAATTACACATTGAATAATAATATCATTCATTAACATGAACAATTCTCCACTTTCTTCTCCTTGCTTCTCATGCCATTATTGCCCATCATTGATTGACCCAGATGGTTGGTTAGGGAGGGAGTGAGATTCGGGAGAATCTCAGTAGCAAACAATACCATATTAATCATGCTAGATGGATGCTAATGCACTACATGCAACTTGTTTATTCTCTTGTTAATTAGTGACATATTAGCATGCTCAAAGCTAACTTCTTGATGCATGGCCATGGAGACATAATCTACTCATCATGAATATCAATTATAGTAGCTAAAACATATCACAATAACATTCAATAACATGTACACGGCAACACTCAAGCATAATAACATCAAGCAATGACAATAGGTAAGTTCACTACCTTGACACTCAAGCTTTCCTCTTACTTTTCCTTTGACTCCCTTGACTTTCCAACCATGTGAGCATTTGGTCAACATCATCAAACATCCTCTGGATGTTCCAAGGTCCTAAACATAGTCATAATGATCATACAATCTATTAGAACCACTAGATTACATATAGTTCAAGACTAGCTCTCTTGAACCTCAACCCTTTCTCTTGCTTTAGGGTTTACTTTCTAACTTCTCTAAGATAAATCTTATCATTTCTCATTTTAAGATCCATTTCTTGTCAATTAGGAGCACTTTAGATGGCCTTAGATTCAAGAAGATCAAATATGAAAATTTTGCTTCGCGGGTACTGTTAATGCAGCAGAAATTCCAGAATTTTTACCCGACTTTGAAAATTCATAATTAATTCTATAAAAATCAAAATTGAGTGGTTCCAAGTCTAATTGAAATCCCCTTAAGTAATATTTAAAGAAAAAATAGTTTTAGGAACCAATTCTATGCTGAACAGTACCGGAATTGTACGGAACTCGACACTCTTCCAAAGGTTAAACACTGTTTCTAGATTTCCAAACCTAACTTTGAAAAACCACCATAAATCGTACACATATCCAATGAAGTGTTCTACCCATAGATTTAAATCTTATAGAGTGTACTTTAATCATGCCAAATCTTAGAATCAGATACAAAGAGTAACTAATTCAAATAGGTATCAAGTCAGATGCTATAACCATCACATACCTTGATCTTAAAGCTTGAACCTTGTTCCTTCTTCTTAGCCTTCACCCCTATATTTTTCTAAATTTTGGTAGAGTTTTCCCTCTACAAATGGCTGCCAAAATGCTCTTCCAAAGTGGGGTATTTATAGCCAAAACTTTGGCTTGAATGGATCAAAATACCCTTGGTGGCTAATAGAAAGGGCAAGGGCAATCTCGGAACTTCAAGTAACTTTTACATCATCATTGCATCATCTTCTTGCATCATCCTTACATCATTCTTCTAGAAGATGCAAGTGTGACAAATGTGATGGAGGAGAAGGGAGATTAGATCCTAGCCATTGGATCAAACTTGTTCCCTAAGTTTCCTCTTAATTTTACTTGGCCCACATTTCTCCGGCTTTCTTTATGCCCTTCCGAAGCTCAGAAAATTCTTCTGTCTGCTCCATAAATTCTCTTTAATTTTTGAGAGAGTATCTATGAATTTTCTTAGGCCATAACACTTCCTTAATCCTTGCATGAAAATTCATTTACTAAAATGCCCTTTTATCGTCACAATCGGCTTTTTAATTTATTAAAGCCACTCCACTAGCCTTTTGGTTGTGGGACTAATTTTATAAATTAGTGCAACCTTTCAACCATTTAATCTCATTTTTGTATACATTTTTGAGGTCTCTTACTATTTCAAATAATTACCTCAAACAATATAGTTTTTACCGGTCATAACTTTATAAATTCCATTTAAGCTGCCTCAAGGATATTTTAATCTTTTCTCTTCACAAAAGAGCCTTAGAATATTACTTCCCATTTTCTAAGATTTTCTTGGAATTCTCTGTATGCTCTTCCATTTTCACCCCTGTTGGTCATATCTTTCTGAATTTACGGTTTAGTCCCTGCTTGGCCTTAACTTCATACAATCATCTCTTTGAGGTTTCTAACTTAACCCTTGGCCTGTATCCAGCCTCTTTTCTCTTTTTAGGCCCTTAAAACTTTACTGGAGCCTCTAGCCTTGATTATACTTGAGCCCCTGAAAAATGTTACTTTGTAGTTTAGTCCCTAAAACTGCTTTGGCTTCCTTTCTCATCTTTGGGACTTCTACTCAAAAGGGGTCTAGTAGCCTATCCAATTCAGGCTATTTTTGGTGCTTTTAGGCCCAAAAGTTTGAATGTTACAATTCTCCCCCCTCTCAAAGAATTTCGTCCTCAAAATTCTGAGTCAACCCTCTATTCTTACTTTTAATGTGTGGTTAATTGAGGAGAATATCCCTACTTATACTTAACTTTGACCTCTTAAGTTTTCATTATACCTCATTTCGGGTTTCAACCCTGGACTTCATACTTACATAACTAGTCGTTTTATACTTTTTCGTCATTTACATGAGCATGGGCTTTGCTTTTAAGCATTTTGTCACCATTGTTCACATTCTTTCTATACTTTAGGCCCATACTTTCATAATAATACCACGACAGTATACCTGTCTTCTTGGTATTTACTGTACACCAGGCATTTTGGGTTCTCTTAATATAACCTTTATCTATTCTTTGCTGTATACCCTGCCCTTCCTCTTTACTTTAAGGGCATATCTCTTTTCTTTCCTTCATTGACTAGAACAGAATTGAGCCTAGTCTAATCAACAATAGAGATGTCTGGAACAAGTCAAGGGTACTCTCTCTATATTAGTCCACCACTAAAGGAGATTTCAGTATCTTAAACTCATCTCTGGTCATTGTCTTCCCAAAGAGGTACTATACTTTTACCCTTACAGCTACTTTCTCTTAGGCTTGGTCTACTATGCCTCGGGAGCTACTACTCTCTACCGTAAGTCTCTTCAGGATCCATCGTGACCCTGGAATACTATCATCAATCTAAGCCATCCTAGGATTTCTAGGAGACTTTAGACCATAGAGTTGAGTAATAAAATAAGTCACCTCTACTCAGCTAGTAACTTGACTGATTATTCCCCAGGACTGATCACAGATATCAGTATTGTCTTCTTAGGCCTTACTCAATCCCTTCCGTTGTCACATCTATCATTATGGTAATTAGAAGTAAGAAATATTCTCAAATTATTAAGGATTAAAAATGATAAGAAGAAATAGAAGAATTTCGGGGTGGAAAATAATTACCATAATTTTCCAAGCCAAAAATAGGAATTTGACTAATTAAGGAAAAATTGGTCAAATATAAATAAGGAAAAATATTTCCAACCTTGAAAATTAAGGAAAAATAAGGATAATATCCTTTGAGAGTTATATGAAATTATAAAGTTGGTTTTATGACCAAATTACCCTTAGAGAAATTACAAGAGAATTTAAGGGTGATTTAGGTTAATTAAGGGAGTTTATTCAAAAAAATTCCAAATAAACACTTTTAAGGAGAATAAAATTCCAAGAAAATTCCTATAAGACCCAAGGAATTGTAAGAGATTATGGAATCAAAAGAAGACCCTCAAGTATTCAAGATTTTTCCAAATACCCGTGAAAAGTGGAAAAATCCCTAAAGAGGAGGAAATTAATTTTTCCTTTTATTAATTATTAGGAAATTAATTGAGGCAGAAAGGGCAATCAGGAAAGATAAAAAATGAGAAGAGAATAAATTAAGGATCTGACAAAAAATATTACAGAGGCCAAACTACTGTAATCATAGAAAGGAAGTTAAACTCAGAGCCAAAGTATACTGATAAAGCAAGACTAGTGTCTTGCAAATCAAATGGATCACATTGAGCCATGTGTCAAGCCCTTAATGGAGAGGATTTGAACTTGCCAAGTGTCACTCCTCAAATGGGGAGGATTTTGACTTTTGGTAATTAAATTCATTTGGATTTTGTTAATTAAGAAAGAGAAAGCAAGATTAAAGAGGGTAATGACACATGGATTCTCATTAAAGAGGGTGATTGGGATATTTTGGCTCATTAAACAAGCTCATCTCCCCCTCATTTTCAGATATTGGTTCAGCCAAGGGAGGAAAGGAGAGAGAAAAGAGAGGGTTTTGAAGAAGAAGAAACAAGGAAAAGCTAGCATCTTTGACCACACAACCAAGGATTCAAGGTTAGTTCTTGTTCTAGATAGGTTCTTGCTTTGTTTTCTTTCTTTCTATGGTTGAAAAATCTGTTTTCTCCTCTCCTTTGGGTGTTCACCAAACTGGTTATCTTGAGGGTAGGGAAGTTTTTTTAATCACACTTGCTAAGACACATCAAAACATGTAGTTCCTAGTGGTTGCAAATGAGTATAGGTTGTTTTGAAGCATTTTTCTTGGTTGTTTCTTTGGATGTTCATTTCGGCCAAGATGATGATTGAACCTAGAATGCGTTTTCAATGTTTTAAGGCTTCCATGATGCTTAAAATGAGAAATGTGTAAGGTAAACCAAAAGGAACAAGTGTTGGAAGCATTAAAACAAATTTGTAATTTTTGTTCAAGTACCCCTAGTGGTTCGGTCAAAGGTAGCTAAAACGAGGAGTTTTATTTTCATAGATCTAAGTACATATTTGGAATCTACATGAAAAGCCATGTAGGAATAAGTAAAGAAGCAATTTTAGGGTTAAAAGGAAACAAGTTCAAAAATAGTGAACAAAGATGGAAGCTTTAAGGAGCAAGAGTCATTTTTTTGATTGTGTTCTTGCTTTTTCTTGATTGAGTAATGATTCTTACTACCATTTTTGATGGATTGCATTACTAGGGTTTGATATTTGTGAGGGGAAGAAGAGAAAGAAAGAAAGCTCAAGCTTTTGGAGCAAGGTAGCAAGTTAAACCTAGCTACTAACACTAATTTGGCATTATTGATTATTGCAATGATTAATTGCTATTATGGTGTTGAACTTTCTTGATTATAATGTGGCTCCTCTTTGTACTTCTTGCTTTGGCCTTGCATGATTGAGTTTTCCAAATGATAAGTATGCCAGTTCACTAATAGTAGTTAATGTAGTTATGCATGTTGATCATGCTTGTTGGTGATATAGTTGGTTAATTTGCTATTGGGATTTCAATGAAATCTCATTCCACAAATGCAATCTAACATTTTAGGGCCTGAGTCCTCTAAGGGAAAGCTGTAAATTGAAGGTTAATTTGTGGTGTCTTGCCGCAATAATTCATGGATCTTTTGGCTATGTATATACTATACTAATAGTGTTGTAAACACATTGACACTGCCATATTCACGTGACTTTTTGATTAAGCTCCCAAACGGTTTAATCACAAAATTTGTTATGATTATATATAATGTCCTAAGATTCAATTTGATATCTAACATGTTAAAAATGGAAAAGTATACGATTTTTAATGATTTCAAGGTTAAGGGTTAGAATCTGGGAAAAAGGGTTTTGGCAGATGGATAGTGTTACCTTTCACAAAACCTGATGCTCTTTCCTAAGGAATTGGATCATAAGATTATTTTTTCTTGAAAGAGAACTTAAAGATCTTTAATTAGAATTTTGAACCACCTCATTTCAATTTTTTTGGAATAAGTTATGAATTTTCGAAGTTTGGGTCAGAAAACTGGATTTTTACTCGATGAACAGTAAAAATTCAAAATTTAGCGTTTTTCAAATAAAAAGTGAGTCCAAGACCATCCAATGTGGTCTAAAATGTTTTTTTAAATGGAACCTAAGTTGATAAAATAGTAAGGTGTGATATCGTCAACTCCTGGAATTCTTAGCCTTTCCATATTTCTTTAGCCCTTAGTTTTAGCTTCCTTAGGCCACTTTCCCTTTCTTTGTGCCTTTCGCATCCCTAGGCACTGGCTCATCTCTAGAGCCCATTAACTTGCCATTGCATCAATGCCAGCCTGCCTTATCTTAGAACTCTGTAGTCCTTATGTCTCTTAATAATTCGAATAGCATTGGGAGAGGACTTATATCATCATATTCTCATTATCCTTCAGTATTCCATAGTACCCTGTTAAGCTTGAGGAGCATCTGTTTGCATATCACGCTTTGTTGTCTTAACCAGTTTCACTCTCTCTCTTTGGGGTAAGGTCCGTCCTATGCCTTGCCTCGGCTGCTTCTACTTTTCCTGTGGGAGGACAGATTCTCTTATTGAAGCATCATCAACTCAACCACTTACTTTCTATTTCATTCCTTCAGAGGATAGCTTTACTCTTACTAGAGCAGCGTCACTCTGATCCGGAGAACCACTTCCCCAATCTTAGAGAGGTACTTTATCGTCAAGACTTTCCTTATATGCAATCTCTGCTAGGGTACATTCCTTGAATACCATATCCCTATTAAAGGGAGTCTCTCTACTGGATTACTCAATCTTATAAGTAGTGGCATCTATCTATAGGAATTTCATTTTCTTAGATTCCTTAATGGTCTGAGTGCCATGGTTGCACACTCTTGGATGCCTTAGGGACATAAAAAGAGTACTATTTATTCCCTAACATTATCATGTATCTAAGCATCACGAGCTCTAGGTATCACCAGGAACTTGCTTATCTCTCTCTGTGTATTAGTTCCCCCAATGCAACCATCCACTATCATGTTCAATTCATTTCCTTTCATCTCTATCACAAGAGGGGATCTTGCCTCACTTTACTTTTCTAAACTTTCTTACCCTCTGGACCAATTATTCTTATGGTCAGGTATTGATCACCATACCCTCATCACATACAACAACGAATGTTTAGTTAACTTGTGTGTGTGGTATCAGGTCTGGCACCTATGTCAACATGACCCTTCATTCATTGTCATCTAATTTTTGTCTCTTCAGTTCACTATCCCTTAGGGATTTCTACCTCAATTTAGGGATTTAAACAAACCTCAAAACACTCATCTGTTCCTTCCCTCTATCGAGTCACATTGATTACTCCTAAGGTAAGGTTGACAGTTTTGGTCAGTTCCCTTACTAGGGCATTGACTATACCTCTGACTGGCTTACTGTACCCTTAACCAATCATTTCTATGGTCATATACTAATATAAAGTGACCTTATTACACAGCAGGCATTATCATTTAAACATCTCTACTGTGTGACATTCCAGTCAGGCACCTTTAACCAATCACCCGAGGCTTAAGTGTCACCCTGCTCCCTATTAGGGTCTGGACTCCTATCCCTTACTGGCTTACCACCCTACTCTTAGCCATTACCCTCTGGAGACGTCTTTCAATTTTGACCATTCCCTGGTCACGCTCCCAACCCAACTATTCCTCTCCTGAGGGGGAGGGGAGTCTCTTAGTAGCGACTACCTATCTCTCAGGTTACTCTGTCATTCCTTACTTCTCTTCTATGTCTATCGAAGAAAACACCTCAATACCTTAACCTCAATAGGACCAATCCTAGTAACTGTTACTTTTCTAATTAGTTTTGTTTTCTCTCATACCGGGCTTTGCTTGAACCAATACTCTGCTTATACCTTGGTCAGAACCTCTACCAGAACTTCTGTATGTCTCAAACACTTACCAGAACCTTGTTCTGTTTACATACTTGCCAGAACCTCTGCTCTGATACCAAAATGAAAAGTCTTGCCTTTAACCCCTCAGAGTACACATTCATAAGCATTATGGTTCAAGCAGATCATAACACAAGCCCGTGAATTTAAAATTCAACATAATCTACTGGGTTAGTACTCACTGTTTAATTTCCAGATTACAGGCCCAACTTCAAAAATTCATAACTAATTCCATAAAAATTATATTGGGTGTTCCAAAATTCTATAGAAAAGATATTTTTTATTCTCTTAAGGGAAAAATATCTAATTGGACTTATCCTTACCCAATTCGCACAGTTTAATCAATAAATATTACTATTCATTCATAAAATCTGGAACTTCTAGATTCTATGCCTCAATTTTGAAAATTCATATCTCCTTGTATACGTCAAATTAAGGTGATCTATCTCTCATTTTAAAGCATGGGATATGTACTACGAGTCTGCCAAATCTTGTGACTTAACTCATTTATTTGATAGGTCAAACTGGAGCTACAAACTCACTGTCAATACCTATGTTTATCCCTTAACAAGGGCTTACTCTTTCCCATTCATGCTCATACACTTTCATTCATGCCATAAGCATTATAATTAAATATATGGCATCATCATAGGCATCCATAAATATAATTACATAATAGGAGAATTACACATTGAATAATAATATCATTCATTAACATGAACAATCTCTCCACTTTTTCTCCTTGCTCTCATGCCATTATTTGCCCATCATTGATTGACCTACATGGTTGGTTAGGGAGGGTGTAACACCACCACTTACTAACCAGAACTAACCATGATAAAAAGGACTAAAACTAGTAAACCTACCCTATCATGGTTATTTAAGAGCAATCACATCATTAAGGGGCTAACCATGATAGAAGAGCATTGACCTTAATTAAGGCTATCATGGTTAGAAAAAGAATAATCTATATTTGTAATCATGGCAAACATAGTTATAAAAACAATACGCCTTTGAATGATAAATTATAATAGCAATTTAGACTTTGACTATCTTAGTCAATACTAGCAACAACTAAACTTGCAAAATTGCCATTTTCACATCGTGGATCCACAATAATTCAGTCATATGCAATCTAAGGGCCTCGGGCCCACTATCAGCACTCTAGTCTAATATTTAGACAAAATAAACCAAAGATAGAGGTATAATAAGTTCACTAAGTCAATTGACATAAAACTATGAGAAGGTAAAATAAGTCCCAAAATGAATGCAATCTTGATGCGTGGCAATATACCAAAAGATGCATGAAATAAAGTCCAAAAGCTCTACACTGTCAGCTACAGCTATTGAGCCTCAGGAGTCTTCCCTGAAGGCCCCGCTACGTATGTTTCCTGAAATGGTAAAGCAAAGGAGTGAGACAACGTCTCAGTAACTAAATCCCTACCTATCGCACACCCTAGCATGGGCTAGCGAGCTGTCAGGTGGGATACACAGAGTTAATAATAGTTGATAAACATTTATTTACACATTTAAACTCACAATATCATACAAGACCAATATTTCCACCAATCTCATGCAATTGATACATTTCAAAAGAGATAACATACTTGTCATTTATTTAAAAGATATAAATATCAATGAATATCCCAATGTCATATGCAATTCCTGAATCCAAATCCATCCTTATATCCTTCGTATTTCCGCCGACTGGACCCCATGGGCTAAGTTCTTTCCATTTAAATGGCAACTCTGACAAGATCACCACACGAATGATGGGGGGACGGCCAAAGACCACAGAGCACTCGGTGGACCCATGGGTCCCCCCTCAAAGAACTAGTGGGGT